>NW_026112455.1:0-141858 GCF_024323335.1 Lathyrus oleraceus
CTCTCTCTTCCTTCACAATTAAGAACATTAATAAAAAAATTATATAAAAGTATCAAATATATTAAATTTCATAGATATTTTTTATTTGATTAAATTAAATAGGCATACTATCATTTTAATTTTCTGTTCTATTAATTAAATTTTGATTCACATTGATTGATCTTATAAGGATGCATTAATGGATACATTGCATATACTAAAATATGCATTTCAATTCCAGTAGGCCTAACATTATTTTTGACTTTTCCATTTGATTTCATTGAAATGATTTTTACACTATAATTGAAAATATTGAAAAATAATATATGAAGAATGCAACCATAGTTGGGGAAAAAATCTAAATTAAATTGAAATATTATAAAGAAAAAAGAAAAGATAGAAAGTGACAACCCTACAATTCTTTAGTCATTATCTAGAAAGTATTCTCTTATCAAAAGTTTACAACACAACAACAATAACGTTGTTACTTCACTTTTGATTTTCCAAATGAGAAATTGTCCTTTTATATGGAGAAAGGAAGTAATATAAAACCAAACTCCAAAATTTTATTGAAACCTCACTCTGTTGTAACTTGTATTGTGGTTCCTAAAATACTCTTATATCACCACCAAAACATAAAGCTACACCAAAATGCTTAAACTATAACTATATATATACTTTCACCAAACTCATTAAAAACTCTATATTTAGTATTTACCATCAGAAAAGAAAAACTAAACAAATAAAAGAGTTTGATTCAAAAGCAGGTAAACGAAATATTCATATATATAGCATTATGTTCACAACTAAATGTTAATCTTTACTGTCAAGAATAAAAAAGTTAATATAGATTGGAAAAAATGTAATATGTGTAATTGCAAGAGAAAATATTGTGTTTAAAGTTGAATAGAGAGACAAAATTGACATATTTCAGTTCGAGTTTGATGCTGTTTAGAAAATGGGAAGTGAGAAACACTCCAAATTCATCTTTGGGTCCATATTGAACCTTTATGATTTTGGAATGAGAGAATCTTTGTTATAACAACATCTATATACCAAAGATAAATTTGATTATGAATAACACAGTTTGTAAAAATGTAAAGAAATAATCTCCCATATGCAAGCTCCGGAATAGAAAAACCATTATCAAAACAGAGGTTAAAAATATTCTTATTATTTAAAGAAGAAATATAATCAAAATACAAATGAAATAAAAGAGACTACAATATGTAAAAAAAATCTCACTGTCACCATGAATGACATTTTCTGAGTCAGTAGTATATGCACCTTGCTTTTGCGTTGGTGTTCATCTCCACCATGGGACAGGCCTACAAAAACCTATATGTTTCTTGTCAAAGACTCGCCCTTCGATCGCATATCATACCTTTGCAACCGACTCTCTATCACCTCACAAATTTCCCCATTAATAAGTTTAATGACTATATTATGGAAGAGAATGGTGAAAAACAGTTATAATTGAATATGGATAAGGAGGAACCTTCATATGAAAGCTCTTAAAGTTTAAATTTTTCTTTTGTGGGATGAAGATAGAATAAATTTTAATTTCAAAGCATTGAGAGCCGCCGAGAGGATGATGAGTAGTTGAGAGAATGAAATCATGACTTCCAAAAGGATGATGAGCGGTTGAGCAAATAAAATTGTAACTGTCAAGAGAATGATGGTCGGTTGAGAGAATGAAACCAAGAAATTATGTAGCGGTTAATTGATCTCAAATGTACCTGAAGGTTGGTTTTATTATGTGGTGATGAGTAGAAAAATAAAATATAAAAACAGTTTTCTCTGTAATGATAAATTTATAAAGACAAAGAGGAAGTTAAAAGGTAATTTGTCATAAAGGATAATTTTGTCATAAAACGGTTTTCTCTGTAATGATAATTTATAAATCCAAAGAGGAAGTTAAAGGGTAATTTTTTCATTTAAGGATACATATCACATTCATTAGTTAATCATACACTAACACAACACACAAAACAAAATTCATCTTTCTTCCTTTATTTTTTTCTTAATTTTTTTTATTATTCATTTCCAAACCCTAATTTTAATTTCCCCATTTTTTATCGAATTTTCCATTATTGTTTTGGATCTAGGTGCTCCCTCACTTCCTCCTTATATAAGAGTTTCCATTTCACTTTAAATCCAAATAAATTTTTTGTCCGCTTTTTTTAATATTCACACGTGTCAAAATATAAACGTCTATTTTTTGTTTAATTTTGATTTTAATATAAACTGTTTTTGTAAAAAACTTTGTGATATGATTTATCTCCTCTCTCTCTCTCTCTCTCTCTTCTCTCTCTCTCTCTCTCTCTCTCTCTCTCTCTCTCTTCCTTCACAATTTAAGAACATTAATAAAAAAATATATATAAATATCAAATATATTAAATTTCATAGATATTTTTTATGTGATTAAATTAAATAGACATACTATCATTTTAATTTTCTGTTCTATTAATTAAACTTTGATTCACATTGATTGATCTTATAAGGATGCATTAATGGATACATTGCATATACTAAAATATGCATTTCAATTCCAGTAGGCCTAACATTATTTTTGACTTTTCCATTTGATTTCATTGAAATGATTTTTACACTATAATTGAAAATATTGAAAATAAATATATGAAAAATGCAACCAAAGTTGGGGAAAAAATCTAAATTAAGTTGAAATATTATAAAGAAAAAAGAAAAGATAGAAAGTGACAACCCTACAATTCTTTAGTCATTATCTAGAAAGTATTCTCTTATCAAAACTTTACAACACAACAACAATAACGTTGTTACTTCACTTTTGATTTTCCAAACGAGAAAATTGTCCTTTATATGGAGAAAGGAAAGTAATATAAAACCAAACTCCAAAATTTTATTGAAACCTCACTCTGTTGTAACTTGTATTGTGGTTCCTAAAATACTCTTATATCACCATCAAACATAAAGCTACACCAAAATGCTTAAACTATAACTATATATATACTTTCACCAAACTCATTAAAAACTCTATATTTAGTATTTACCATCAGAAAAGAAAAACTAAACAAATAAAAGAGTTTGATTCAATAGCAGGTAAACGAAATATTCATATTTATAGCATTATGTTCACAACTAAATGTTAATCTTTACTGTCAAGAATAAAAAAGTTAATATAGATTTGGAAAAAAAATTTATATGTGTAATTGCAATAGAAAATATTGTGTTTAAGTTGAATAGAGAGACAAAATTTGACATATTTCAATTCAAGTTAGAAGCTGTTTAGAAAATGGGAAGTGAGAAACACTCCAAATTCATCTTTGGGTCCATATTGAACCTTTATGATTTTTGGCTTGAGAGAATCTTTGTTAATAACAACATCTATATACCAAAGATAAATTTGATTATGAATAATACAGTTTGTAAAAGTGTAAAGAAATAATCTCCCATATGCAAGCTCCGGAATAGAAAAACCATTATCAAAACAGAGGTTAAAAATATTCTTATTATTAAAAGAAGAAATATAATCAAAATACAAATGAAATAAAAGAGACTACAAAATATGTAAAATAAAATCTCACTGTCACCATGAATGACATTTTCCGAGTCAGTAGTATATGCACCATGCTTTTGCATTGGTGTTCATGTCCACAATGGGACAGGCCTACAAAAACCTATATGTTTCTTGTCAAAGACTAGCCCTTCGATCGCATATCATACCTTTGCAACCGACTCTCTATCACCTCACAAATTTCCCCATTAATAAGTTTAATGAATATATTATGGAAGAGAATGGTGAAAAAAAGTTATAATTGAATATGGATAAGGAGGAACCTTCATATGAAAGCTCTTAAAGTTTAAATTTTTCTTTTGTGGGATGAAGATAGAATAAATTTTAATTTCAAAGCATTGAGAGCCGCCGAGAGGATGATGAGTAGTTGAGAGAATGAAATCATGACTTCCAAAAGGATGATGAGCGGTTGAGCAAATAAAATTGTAACTGTCAAGAGAATGATGGTCGGTTGAGAGAATGAAACCAAGAAATTATGTAGCGGTTAATTGATCTCAAATGTACATGAAGGTTGGTTTTATTATGTGGTGATGAGTAGAAAAATAAAATATAAAAACAGTTTTCTCTGTAATGATAAATTTATAAAGACAAAGAGGAAGCTAAAAGGTAATTTTGTCATAAAGGATAATTTTGTCATAAAACAGTTTTCTCTGTAATGATAAATTTATAAATCCAAAGAGGAAGTTAAAGGGTAATTTTTTCATTTAAGGATACATATCACATTCATTAGTTAATCATACACTAACACAACACACAAAACAAAATTCATCTTTCTTCCTTTATTTTTTTCTTAATTTTTTTATTATTCATTTCCAAACCCTAATTTTAATTCCCCATTTTTTATCGAATTTTCCATTATTGTTTTGGATCTAGGTGCTCCCTCACTTCCTCCTTATATAAGAGTTTCCATTTCACTTTAAATCCAAATAAATTTTTTGTCCGCTTTTTTTAATATTCACACGTGTCAAAATATAAACGTCTATTTTTTGTTTAATTTTGATTTTAATATAAACTGTTTTTGTAAAAAACTTTGTGATATGATTTATCTCCTCTCTCTCTCTCTCTCACTCTCTCTCTCTCTCTCTCTTTCCTTCACAATTTAAGAACATTAATAAAAAAATTATATAAAATATCAATTATATTAAATTTCATAGATATTTTTTATGTGATTAAATTAAATAGACATACTATCATTTTAATTTTCTGTTCTATTAATTAAACTTTGATTCACATTGATTGATCTTATAAGGATGCATTAATGGATACATTGCATATACTAAAATATGCATTTCAATTCTAGTAGGCCTAACATTATTTTTGACTTTTCCATTTGATTTCATTGAAATGATTTTTACACTATATTTGAAAATATTGAAAAATCAATATATGAAAAATGCAACCAAAGTTGGGGAAAAATCTAAATTAAGTTGAAATATTATAAAGAAAAAAGAAAAGATAGAAAGTGACAACCCTACAATTCTTTAGTCATTATCTAGAAAGTATTCTCTTATCAAAACTTTACAACACAACAACAATAACGTTGTTACTTCACTTTTGATTTTCCAAATGAGAAAATTGTCCTTTTATATGGAGAAAGGAAAGTAATATAAAACCAAACTCCAAAATTTTATTGAAACCTCACTCTGTTGTAACTTGTATTGTGGTTCCTAAAATACTCTTATATCACCATCAAACATAAAGCTACACCAAAATGCTTAAACTATAACTATATATACTTTCACCAAACTCATTAAAAACTCTATATTTAGTATTTACCATCAGAGAAGAAAAACTAAACAAATAAAAGAGTTTGATTCAATAGCAGGTAAACGAAATATTCATATTTATAGCATTATGTTCACAACTAAATGTTAATCTTTACTGTCAAGAATAAAAAAGTTAATATAGATTTGGAAAAAACATTTATATGTGTAATTGCAAGAGAAATATTGTGTTTAAGTTGAATAGAGAGACAAAATTTGACATATTTCAATTCAAGTTAGATGCTGTTTAGAAAATGGGAAGTGAGAAACACTCCAAATTCATCTTTGGGTCCATATTGAACCTTTATGATTTTTGGAATGAGAGAATATTTGTTATTAACAACATCTATATACCAAAGATAAATTTGATTATGAATAACACAGTTTGTAAAAATGTAAAGAAATAATCTCCCATATGCAAGTTCCGGAATAGAAAAACCATTATCAAAACAGAGGTTAAAAATATTCTTATTATTAAAAGAAGAAATATAATCAAAATACAAATGAAATAAAAGAGACCACAAAATATGTAAAAGAAAATCTCACTGTCACCATGAATGACATTTTCTGAGTCAGTAGTATATGCACCATGCTTTTGCGTTGGTGTTCATCTCCACAATGGGACAGGCCTACAAAAACCTATATGTTTCTTGTCAAAGACTAGCCCTTCGATCGCATATCATACCTTTGCAACCGACTCTCTATCACCTCACAAATTTCCCCATTAATAAGTTTAATGAATATATTATGGAATAGAATGGTGAAAAAAAGATATAATTGAATATGGATAAGGAGGAACCTTCATATGAAAGCTCTTAAAGTTTAAATTTTTCTTTTGTGGGATGAAGATAGAATAAATTTTAATTTCAAAGCATTGAGAGCCGCCGAGAGGATGATGAGTAGTTGAGAGAATGAAATCATGACTTCCAAAAGGATGATGAGCGGTTGAGCAAATAAAATTGTAACTGTCAAGAGAATGATGGTCGGTTGAGAGAATGAAACCAAGAAATTATGTAGCGGTTAATTGTTCTCAAATGTACATGAAGGTTGGTTTTATTATGTGGTGATGAGTAGAAAAATAAAATATAAAAACAGTTTTCTCTGTAATGATAAATTTATAAAGACAAAGAGGAAGTTAAAAGGTAATTTTGTCATAAAACAGTTTTCTCTGTAATGATAAATTTATAAATCCAAAGAGGAAGTTAAAGGGTAATTTTTTCATTTAAGGATACATATCACATTCATTAGTTAATCATACACTAACACAACACACAAAACAAAATTCATCTTTCTTCCTTTATTTTTTTCTTAATTTTTTTTATTATTCATTTCCAAACCCTAATTTTAATTTCCCCATTTTTTATCCAATTTTCCATTATTGTTTTGGATCTAGGTGTTTCCTCACTTCCTCCTTATATAAGAGTTTCCATTTCACTTTAAATCCAACTAAATTTTTTGTACGCATTTTTTAATATTCACACGTGTCAAAATATAAACGTCTATTTTTTGTTTAATTTTGATTTTAATATAAACTGTTTTTGTAAAAAACTTTGTGATATGATTTATCTCCTCTCTCTCTCTCTCTCTCTATCTCTCTCTCTCTTCCTTCACAATTTAAGAACATTAATAAAAAAATTATATAAAAGTATCAAATATATTAAATTTCATAGATATTTTTATGTGATTAAATTAAATAGACATACTATCATTTTAATTTTCTGTTCTATTAATTAAACTTTGATTCACATTGATTGATCTTATAAGGATGCATTAATGGATAGATTGCATATACTAAAATATGCATTTCAATTCCAGTAGGCCTAACATTATTTTTGACTTTTCCATTTGATTTCATTGAAATGATTTTTACACTATAATTGAAAATATTGAAAAATAAATATATGAAAAATGCAACCAAAGTTGGGGAAAAAATCTAAATTAAGTTGAAATATTATAAAGAAAAAAGAAAAGATAGAAAGTGACAACCCTACAATTCTTTAGTCATTATCTAGAAAGTATTCTCTTATCAAAACTTTACAACACAACAACAATAACGTTGTTACTTCACTTTTGATTTTCCAAACGAGAAAATTGTCCTTTTATATGGAGAAAGGAAAGTAATATAAAACCAAACTCCAAAATTTTATTGAAACCTCACTCTGTTGTAACTTGTATTGTGGTTCCTAAAATACTCTTATATCACCATCAAACATAAAGCTACACCAAAATGCTTAAACTATAACTATATATATACTTTCACCAAACTCATTAAAAACTCTATATTTAGTATTTACCATCAGAAAAGAAAAACTAAACAAATAAAAGAGTTTGATTCAATAGCAGGTAAACGAAATATTCATATTTATAGCATTATGTTCACAACTAAATGTTAATCTTTACTGTCAAGAATAAAAAAGTTAATATAGATTTGGAAAAAAACATTTATATGTGTAATTGCAAGAGAAAATATTGTGTTTAAGTTGAATAGAGAGACAAAATTTGACATATTTCAATTCAAGTTAGATGCTGTTTAGAAAATGGGAAGTGAGAAACACTCCAAATTCATCTTTGGGTCCATATTGAACCTTTATGATTTTTGGAATGAGAGAATCTTTGTTATTAACAACATCTATATACCAAGGATAAATTTGATTATGAATAACACAGTTTGTAAAAATGTAAAGAAATAATCTCCCATATGCAAGTTCCGGAATAGAAAAACCATTATCAAAACAGAGGTTAAAAATATTCTTATTATTAAAAGAAGAAATATAATCAAAATACAAATGAAATAAAAGAGACCACAAAATATGTAAAAGAAAATCTCACTGTCACCATGAATGACATTTTCTGAGTCAGTAGTATATGCACCATGCTTTTGCGTTGGTGTTCATCTCCACAATGGGACAGGCCTACAAAAACCTATATGTTTCTTGTCAAAGACTAGCCCTTCGATCGCATATCATACCTTTGCAACCGACTCTCTATCACCTCACAAATTTCCCCATTAATAAGTTTAATGAATATATTATGGAATAGAATGGTGAAAAAAAGTTATAATTGAATATGGATAAGGAGGAACCTTCATATGAAAGCTCTTAAAGTTTAAAATTTTCTTTTGTGGGATGAAGATAGAATTAATTTTAATTTCAAAGCATTGAGAGCCGCCGAGAGGATGATGAGTAGTTGAGAGAATGAAATCATGACTTCCAAAAGGATGATGAGCGGTTGAGCAAATAAAATTGTAATTGTCAAGAGAATGATGGTCGGTTGAGAGAATGAAACCAAGAAATTATGTAGCGGTTAATTGATCTCAAATGTACATGAAGGTTGGTTTTATTATGTGGTGATGAGTAGAAAAATAAAATATAAAAACAGTTTTCTCTGTAATGATAAATTTATAAAGACAAAGAGGAAGTTAAAAGGTAATTTTGTCATAAAACAGTTTTCTCTGTAATGATAAATTTATAAATCCAAAGAGGAAGTTAAAGGGTAATTTTTTCATTTAAGGATACATATCACATTCATTAGTTAATCATACACTAACACAACACACAAAACAAAATTCATCTTTCTTCCTTTATTTTTTTCTTAATTTTTTTTATTATTCATTTCCAAACCCTAATTTTAATTTCCCCATTTTTTATCCAATTTTCCATTATTGTTTTGGATCTAGGTGTTTCCTCACTTCCTCCTTATATAAGAGTTTCCATTTCACTTTAAATCCAACTAAATTTTTTGTCCGCATTTTTTAATATTCACACGTGTCAAAATATAAACGTCTATTTTTTGTTTAATTTTGATTTTAATATAAACTGTTTTTGTAAAAAACTTTGTGATATGATTTATCTCCTCTCTCTCTCTCTCTCTCTCTCTCTATCTCTCTCTCTCTTCCTTCACAATTTAAGAACATTAATAAAAAAATTATATAAAAGTATCAAATATATTAAATTTCATAGATATTTTTTATGTGATTAAATTAAATAGACATACTATCATTTTAATTTTCTGTTCTATTAATTAAACTTTGATTCACATTGATTGATCTTATAAGGATGCATTAATGGATAGATTGCATATACTAAAATATGCATTTCAATTCCAGTAGGCCTAACATTATTTTTGACTTTTCCATTTGATTTCATTGAAATGATTTTTACACTATAATTGAAAATATTGAAAAATAAATATATGAAAAATGCAACCAAAGTTGGGGAAAAAATCTAAATTAAGTTGAAATATTATAAAGAAAAAAGAAAAGATAGAAAGTGACAACCCTACAATTCTTTAGTCATTATCTAGAAAGTATTCTCTTATCAAAACTTTACAACACAACAACAATAACGTTGTTACTTCACTTTTGATTTTCCAAACGAGAAAATTGTCCTTTTATATGGAGAAAGGAAAGTAATATAAAACCAAACTCCAAAATTTTATTGAAACCTCACTCTGTTGTAACTTGTATTGTGGTTCCTAAAATACTCTTATATCACCATCAAACATAAAGCTACACCAAAATGCTTAAACTATAACTATATATATACTTTCACCAAACTCATTAAAAACTCTATATTTAGTATTTACCATCAGAAAAGAAAAACTAAACAAATAAAAGAGTTTGATTCAATAGCAGGTAAACGAAATATTCATATTTATAGCATTATGTTCACAACTAAATGTTAATCTTTACTGTCAAGAATAAAAAAGTTAATATAGATTTGGAAAAAAACATTTATATGTGTAATTGCAAGAGAAAATATTGTGTTTAAGTTGAATAGAGAGACAAAATTTGACATATTTCAATTCAAGTTAGATGCTGTTTAGAAAATGGGAAGTGAGAAACACTCCAAATTCATCTTTGGGTCCATATTGAACCTTTATGATTTTTGGAATGAGAGAATCTTTGTTATTAACAACATCTATATACCAAAGATAAATTTGATTATGAATAACACAGTTTGTAAAAATGTAAAGAAATAATCTCCCATATGCAAGCTCCGGAATAGAAAAACCATTATCAAAACAGAGGTTAAAAATATTCTTATTATTAAAAGAAGAAATATAATCAAAATACAAATGAAATCAAAGAGACTACAAAATATGTAAAAGAAAATCTCACTGTTGTAACACCTCAAAATTTGCCCTCCTCTCTTGGGACTAGCATATCATGTTGCATATCATTTTTAGGTCATTAGTCATTGCATATTGCATATCATGTGGTTACATTGTGCAAAGTCATCCTCACAAGTCTTGATCAGAAGATGGAGAGGTCATGTGCAAGCTAGGGTTTCATTGGACTGGTCGTTAATCATCTGAGGATGTGGAGGTCCAAGTTAGGGTTTTGTGATTCTCAAGGAGATTGGTCTTCATCTTGATTGAAGTGATACAACATCATCATCATGGTTTGTTATCATCAAGTGTTGAAGCATATTCCTTGAGATTAGGGTTTTGACCATTGGTCAACCCTAATCAGTTGCATTGGGCCAATCAGGGCATGATCAGGAGATGGGGTCTATAATGTATATGGGGATCATCACATGATTATATGGAGCTAATTGAGGCTAGGGTTTCATCATTGAGCCATGTCATCAGAGAATTGGGGCTCAGATTGATCAGTGCCTGGCCAAATTCATCTATCAGCTGAGAAAGTCAACTGTGGTCAACTGTGCATGATTTTATGGATTTGGAGGTGGAAGAGAGTTGGATACACTTCATTCATGTTGAAACAAGTGTTATTTGACATGTCAAAGCTCAAGAATGGAGAAAATAAAGTCAGACAAGAAATTGCCAAAAATAGAAAGTGACTTGTAATGGAAGTTTCCAAAAATGGAAAGTTTTTGACCTCAAAATTACATGTCCAAGGAAGCTTAAAATGAAAATTTTTTCAACATAAAAGTTGTAGATCTTGGTCTCACCTTTCCAAAAAGTCCAAGAACTTGAAAATCCCATGTATGGTTGGCAAGTTATGGTCCATTCAATTTCAAAAATGACCCATAATCAGAGGGGCATAACTTCCACATGGAGTGTCCAAATTGAGTGATCTTTTTATGTGCAAACTCCATTTGACATGTACTTTCATGGTGCATAATTGGAATTCATCAAAAATGGTCAATGCAGAAAGTCAAATTTCAAGTGTACAGTTAAAAGATCCAAGGGCAAAATGGTCCAACTTGAGAAATAATGAGAATTTTTGAGTGGGGATTTTTGCAACACCTCACAAATGCAATTTGGAAATTGTTTGAATGGTCATAACATGTCAAGGTGCAATATTTGACCAAGTCACTTTTGGAATGCACTTGAAATGATACCATTTGCCATGACATAGTGAAAATCAAAATTACATAACCAATGACCATGGGACAAGTTGCAACACATCACACATGTCATTTTGAGAGTGTGTGAGCTGTCAATGAGCTGTCACAGGGCCTATTGTGAAATGGCATTTTTGCCCTTGCTTTGAAAATGACATTTTGCTAATTACATGTCATTTTGCTAATTTGGTGATTAAGAGCTTGATTAGTTGGAAGTATATATTCCTAATCCTAACTAACTTCTAAAAAATAATCACAATTCACAAAGATTCAACCATTTTTCCCTCCAAATTCTCCAAAATTCTCAAGAACATTCAAGAGCAAAAAATCCACAAAACTCTTTCAATTCTTCATCAAATTCGAAAATTCTTTTTGCTGCCTCTTCCTTGGATCTTCTTCTTGGACTGTTTCATCATTTCATCACCTAAAACCTCCAAATTCGTGACTGTTCAAGTGTTGGTTAATAATGGTGATTTGATTTTTCTTGCAATTGGAGTCGTGTTGGATTGATCTAGAGGCTACATTCACCTTCTCTATCATCAAGCTCCACCTGTTTCAAGGAATTGCGCATCAAAACCTCAAGAATCACTACTGCCTTCGAATTAAGGTGAGATTTCGAATCTCATGATTTGATGAGTTGCTATATGTGTTTTGTAGAGTGTTTCATGTAGATTATCATGATATAATTAGTTCTTGAAACGGTGAACCATAGGATAAGTTATGTTGATTCAAAGATTTGAGAGCAAAACCTAAAATGCTCGATCCAGGAAATTTAGGAACAATTAGGCAAAATCGTGTGTATATTTGGACTCTACGTGATAAGACCTTTCCAATGACTATACGCATGATGATTTTTGTGGAGATTCAATGTTCTTCATGTTCTTGCAAATTCTGGAAAACGCGTTGATGAAGGTGATGAGATTTCTGGAAATTTGCTAGTTTGATCCGTGCCATGCGTTTCTGTTTTGAATTTCTTGTTTCCCGCCGCGCCTGGACCAATCACGCGCCTCCACCTCAATTAGTGATGCTGTGTCGTTTTGGACCGGCCAGGCTTAATTACCATCGTGCCACTGGACTCAATTAAATTCATTTTAATTAATAATAACACTTAATAATTATTTAACAATTCATTTAAAACTTAGAAAAATCACAAAAAAATATTGGCTAATCAGAAAATAGTGAGGATTTTTTTGTTGGATCCTATTTTTCCCCTAGAATTTTATAGGCATGGTTTTAGAAGTTGTGCATGGTGAAATATTGACTTGGCCTATGGATCTTTGACTTATGTCATTTTTTTACATGTTTTGCCATTTTCACTGTGAAATACTCATACATTAAAAGAAATGCTTGAAATTTTTTATGCTCATTCTAGACATGTTGATGGTGATTTACATGTAAAGTTTGTGATTTTTGGATACCTGTGGAGTGAGATATGATTTTTTGAATCTAGGTGTGACAATTTGTGTCACACCTAGCTAGGTCAACTTCATGAATTCTTTTGCCTGACCTATGATTGTTGGATTGGATTGAAATTTTGCATGGATGATTATTGACATGTTGAGATGTTGTGTGAATTTTTCTGTATTTTTCTATGGCATTTTCAATTGGATTGATATTTTTCTTCTCTGTTGGTTAATTGTGCAACATTGTGTGACACATGTTTGTATATCTTGTGTGAAATTCTCATATGGTTTTGGATGAAGGTGAAATTTGGTATGCTGGTTGTAGATGTAACACCCTTCTAAAATACCCCAAATATTTAATTAAAATAACAACATATAAATCAGATAATCATGCAGTTAAGGGTGTCACACATTTAATTCGCACCATTCGTCATACCATTTAGTCATGCTCATTATTTAACTCAAAACATAAAGTATTGCACAATACGCGGCGGATAGAGATCAAATCGATCATTCAAAACATGTAACATACTACATGTAAACTGGTTCAACAAACATCAACAACACAATTAAAATGTTCCCTCCCGATGTTACATCTATCAGAGCATGACCCACTAAGGAGACTACACTAGACTCCAAGCATTAGCTTCTACTCAATCACTGCTCGTTACCTGAAAAATAGTTATAAGGGTGAGTTCCTCAATCGATATAATAAGCATTATAGAATATAATGTCATGTTAAGTAATTTAACACATTAATCACCCTAATCGTATCACACATTCAGTAACGGCACATCAACTCAAATATCATTCTCAATATCAACACAATTCATACTCATGCTCAATGCCAACACAACACACGTATAACATTGAAATACATCCATTCATATTATACACTACACATATATTATGCAATGAGACTCCATGCATGCGGTACCGACTATTCGTGAACATATAGTTCAACCTCACCGACCCTATCCAGGTACGGCTACCAAGCTCACTAGTCCCACTCATTTGAGACCTAGTGACTCACATCACTAATTTCTCACCATGGGAATTAGCTACCACCCCAAGGGCCATGCTATGCACGCTAAATCACCTAGCATGCAAACATCAACAACAGTTCAAAATGACTAACATCACTAATTCCTCACCATGGGAATTAGCTACCACCCTAAAGGCCACAATATGCATGCTAATCACCTAGCAATGCAACATCACAACAAAAATCCACAATGGACATATGCTCACACTCTAAGCCATAAAACAGTCCATTCACCACACATGCATAACATATACATTCACAATATTATGCATACCATCATACATCATCAACACATGTATCAAAACATCATATCATGTCAAATAATTCAATCACAGTATTAGCACACTCTACTAATACCTATACTGCTCAAAACAGCGGGAATTAATCCCTATTACATCATACGCCACTATAGGCCAAACATCAATTATGTACACAACATTAAAATGTCAATTTTCTCACTTTTCAACAGTGTTAACCGGTTAACGCCCTGGGTTAACCGGTTAACGCAGGCAGAACACACTTTCTGGCAAAACGCAACAGTGTTAACCGGTTAACGCCCTGGGTTAACCGGTTAACGCAGGCAAAACAGCACTAATTTCACAATTCGCAACAGTGTTAACCGGTTAACACCCTGGGTTAACCGGTTAACGCAGACAAAACAGCAGTTCCTGCGCTAACACAAAGCAGAATGCAGAATTCTCTGCATTTTCCGCCGTTGGAGGACTTCCGGACCTCCAATTCCAATTCCGTAAAAAGCTCTACGTTCGGGAAATTACAACACACTCAAATACAAGTTCAATTTCAGTTTTAACACAACTTATCCATCACAACTTTTCAGCATTCCACAATCCCAATTAGGGTCAATTCAACGGTTTATCACTACCCATTACATGCTAACCCATAATACCCATTAAACGACGATAAACCCCCCTTACCTGAGTTAATCCGGCAATCTCTAAGCTCCAAGCTTTTCTCTTCTCCAACCTTTGCTCTCTGGTTCTTCCTCTTGCCCTTTCTCCACTTTCTCAATCGCTTCTCTGTTTCACGTGAAACTTTCTTTTTACCAAATGAGATTCTTTTTTCCTTATTTCACACTTATATATTTTCCAATAATTATTATTCCAAAATAATAATAATAATAATCCAATAATTCCAATTATTTAACTAAATTAATAAATATAATATTAATTTAAATCAAATGATTATCTTATTTTTATTGGGGTGTTACAACTCTCCCCCACTAAGAGAGTTTTCGTCCTCGAAAACATACCTCAAGCGAATAACTCCGGATAAGACTCCTTCATCTGACTCTCCAGTTCCCAAGTCACATTGCCACCTGCTGGTCCTCCCCAAGCTACCTTCACCAAGGCAATCTCTTTACCCCGCAACTGCTTCAACTCTCGATCCTCAATCCTCATAGGTGATGTTTCAACAGTAAGGTTATCTCTCACCTGTACATCATCTATTTGGACTACATGCGACGGATCATGAATGTACCTCCTCAGCTGAGACACATGAAAAACCTCATGCAAATTCGCAAGCGACGGCGGTAAAGCGATACGATAGGCTACCTCCCCTATCCTCTCCAAAATCTGATAAGGACCAATAAATCGAGGTGTCAACTTCTTCGACTTCAAAGCTCGACCAACACCAGTTATCGGAGTGACACGAAGAAACACATGATCTCCCTCTTGAAACTCAAGTGACTTCCTCCTCTTGTCGTGATAACTCTTCTGACGACTCTGAGCAATTCTCATCTTCTCCTGAATCATCTTAATCTTTTCCGTAGTTTGTTGAACAATCTCCGGTCCAACCACAGCACTCTCACCGGACTCATACCAACATAAAGGCGTCCGACATCTCCTACCATACAAAGCTTCAAACGGTGCCATACCAATGCTCGAATGAAAACTATTGTTGTAGGTAAACTCAATCAAAGGTAAATAACAATCCCAAGCACCTCCCTTCTCCAAAACACAAGCCCTTAAAAGATCCTCCAGTGACTGAATCGTCCTCTCAGTCTGACCATCAGTCTGCGGATGATATGCAGAACTCAATCTCAGCTTAGTTCCCAAAGCCCTCTGCAAACCTTCCCAGAACTTCGATGTAAATCTAGGATCTCTGTCCGAAACAATACTCGACGGAATACCATGCAAACTTACAATTTTCTCAATATACAACTCAGCTAATCTCTCTAACGGATAATCCATTCTGATCGGAATGAAATGAGCCGACTTCGTCAATCTATCCACAATCACCCAAATAGCTTCAAAATTCTTACTTGTCCTCGGTAAACCAGAAACAAAATCCATACTGATACTATCCCACTTCCACTCTGGAATAGCCAACGGCTGCATTAGCCCAGACGGCTTCTGATGCTCAATCTTTGACTTCTGACAAGTCAAACAAGAATAAACAAAACTCGCAATTTCTCTTTTCATTCCCGGCCACCAAAATAACTTTTTCAAATCATGATACATCTTCGTAGCTCCAGGATGAATACTCAGGCCACTACGATGTCCTTCCTCAAGAATGCTCTTCTTAAGTTCGGTAACATCCGGAATACACACCCGATTACCAAATTTCAAAACACCATTCTCAAAAACTCTGAATTCCCCACCTTGACCTTGATTCACTAAAGTCAACTTATCAACCAAAAGTACATCGGATTTCTGACCCTCTCTAATCTCATCCAGAATACCACTCGTTAACTTCAACATTCCCAATTTAACACTATTGTGAGTACTCTCACACACCAAACTCAAGTCTCTAAACTGCTCAATTAAATCCAATTCCTTAACCATTAACATAGACATATGCAATGATTTCCGACTCAATGCATCAGCCACTACGTTTGCTTTACCCGGATGGTAATTCAAACCAAAGTCATAATCCTTCAGAAACTCTAACCATCTCCTCTGTCTCATATTCAGCTCTTTCTGATCAAACAAATACTTTAAACTCTTATGGTCACTGAAAACCTCAAATCTTGACCCATACAAGTAATGCCTCCACAACTTCAGAACAAAAACCACAGCTGCCAACTCTAAATCGTGTGTCGGATAGTTCCTCTCATGAACCCTCAGTTGTCTCGAAGCATAAGCTATAACCTGCTTATTCTGCATCAACACACCACCCAAACCCAACAATGAAGCATCGCAGTACACCTCAAATGATTTCGACGAACTCGGTAATATCAGAATAGGAGCAGTAGTCAACCTTCTCTTTAACTCTTGGAAACCTTCTTCACATTTTGAGTCCCAAACAAATGCTTGCCCCTTTCTAGTCAACATCGTCAACGGTAACGCCAACTTAGAAAATCCCTCAATGAATTTCCTATAGTAACCAGCCAATCCAAGGAAACTTCGAATCTCAGCAACAGACTTCGGAGCTTCCCACTTAGACACCGCTTCTATCTTAGAAGGATCAACAGCAACACCACCTCTTGAAATCACATGACCAAGAAAACTAACCTCCTCTAACCAAAATTCACACTTGGATAGTTTAGCAAATAACTTCTTTTCTCGTAGAACTTCTAAAACCACTCTCAAATGCTCAGCATGCTCTTCTTCATATTTCGAATACACCAAAATGTCATCAATAAACACCACAACAAACTTGTCTAGGTACGAATGGAAAATCCTATTCATATACTCCATGAATACTCCAGGCGCATTAGTCACACCAAAAGGCATTACAGAATACTCATAATGTCCATACCTTGTCCTGAAAGCAGTCTTCTGAATATCCTCAGTTTTCACACGTATCTGATGATATCCCGATCTCAAATCTATCTTGCTGAACACACTCGCACCAACCAACTGATCCATCAAATCATCAATCCTCGGCAAAGGATACCGATTCTTGATCGTCACTTTATTCAGTTGCCTGTAGTCCACACACAACCTCATAGTACCTTCTTTCTTCTTAACCAATAACACTGGTGCACCCCACGGTGACACACTCGGACGAATAAATTTCTTATCCAACAGATCTTCCAGCTGACTCTTCAATTCAGCTAACTCAACAGCAGACATATGGTACGGAGCCATCGATATCGGTCTAGTACCAGGTACCAAATCAATCGAGAATTCAACTTCACGCTCTGGCGGCAGTTCATTCACTTCTTCAGGAAACACATCAGGAAAATCACACACCACGGCTTGATCGCCAATCACCAGTTTATCTTTAGCCTCCAAAGTCGCTAACAGCATAAACAACTCTGCCCCACCTGCTACTTCCTCATTCACCTGCCTTGCTGATAGAAACCAATCCTTACCTTCCTCAATCTCAGGAAATATCACAGTCTTATCAAAACAGTTGATAGAAACTCGGTTAAACACCAACCAGTTCATACCCAAGTGTCATACCCCAAAATTTGCCCGTTGGCATTACCAAGCATTTTCCAAGACCCTCTGACTTGTTCTGCAAGGCACTGATATCAAATGGACAAAAGCCCACTCACAACAGGCCCAATCCACAGGCGGCCCAAAACAGCTGGCTCGCTAGGCGAGCAGCTCCTTCGCCTAGCGAACATTGCATCATGCCACTCGCCCAGCGAAGCGTTGGATCCAGGAAAAAGCCCAGACCTAGTTTGCTCGCTAGGCGAGTAATTCCTTCGCCTAGCGAAGCTTGCGAGAATTTGAATCTTTGGACCTCATTTTAAGCCCACTAGGTCACCATTACCACTACTATAAATACCTACTCCTCTGCCACGAAAAAGAACACACAGAGACGGACTCACTCACCCGGAGACACTCCCACAGAGATCCCGAGAAAACCCTAGCACCGAAACCCTGCTGGTCCAAAGAGTTCAGAAGGCGGAAACCCTGAAGGCCGCTTACCCGCTCCGAAGCTACCGTCGCCCAACTCAATCCGGCTCGCCAATTCAAGGTTGCAACTCGATTTGCAAACAGGTTTGCCTCACTATTATCGCTTTAGTTTCTTAATTGGCATATGATTATCACTTTGTGTCCTTATTTTGCATGTGGTACCACTTTAGTGTCTTAATTTGCATGCGATATCGTTTTGTACTCTCACTTGGCATATGGTATCACTTCATGTTCTTAATTCGTGGAGGATATTATAATTGAATTCATAAATATTTTGGAGTTTTGCATGAGAATTTAAATGTGCTTGAATATTGTGAAACTGGACCATATAATTATGTGTTGGATGCCATAAGCCATGCTGCAGGTTGAGGTCCTAATGTTCTCAAATTTCAAACCCGTGGCTGCTCGCTAGCTCCTCGCTAGGCGAGCCCGCAGCGAGCCTTCGCTGAGCCTTCGCTAGGCGAAGCAGAGGCGACCAGGCCAGGGGCTGCTTTGCCCTTTTGCTGCCCATTTCATGTTTACCTGATGATAATCCTGCATTATTTGGCTTAAATTCCTGGCTGTTATATTTATCTTATGGTGCAACTTCCAATTATATTTTATCTCGATGCTTTAATCCGTGTGTTCATGGTGTAAAGGCTAGCATACTTCCGAAGAAATAGCCGGCTAGGTACTCCGCTTCATGCATGGGAAGCTTTCATGGAGATGGATTCTAAATTGTTTCACTTTAATGTGAAGATTCATATTGATTGCCTAATTAATTTTAATGCAGTGATCCTTAATGTGTTGATTTTAATGTATCGATTTAATGCGGTATCACCATAATTACCTAATGAACGTAAAACATGGACTTTAAATAAATGATACCGGACCTCTCCTTATTACCCCACGATTACAATATTACGGTCATGCCCCGCGAATGTGGGATATCCTTAGCAAAGACCCTTCGGTTAAATCATCATAGTCCCTCGGATGTTGCCTTCGGAAATACGACTTTGTCCCTCGATGACCCTTCGGTGTAGCCTACGGTTAAATGATGATAGTCCCTTCGAATGCTAAGGTATCCTCACGACTGTTGCCTTCAATGACCTATCGATGACCCTACGATGACCCTTCTACATCCCAAGGATAAAACTACTTACTTCTCAATAGTAAGGACAGTTTTACCCTCATAAGGATAGGAAACGCCCGGAAAGACCTCGGACAGGTATAACCTTAATTGCTCATTCATAACCAAAAAATATACTTTTCACCTCACACCTTTCAAACATCTTTTTGGAAAATCACCACTTAGCATACATCCGCACTAGGATCATTGCCGAGTTATATTTTTCTAAACTATTTTCTAAATTAAAACGAGATAACCACTTTGTATACATTCATGCAAGAATCATTACAAAGTTAAATTCTCATTTTGCAAAACATTTTTCACACCTTTCTCAACCACCTTTTTCAAACTAGAAAACATAAATGATTGAGCAATTAAGAGCCCATGGATAACCATGGATACAAAGGGTGCTAATACCTTCCCTTTGTATAAAGTACCTCCCGAACCTAAGAATTTAAAATTAAGGTCTTTCCTGTTCTTTTCCACCTTTCCTTATTGGATAAAAGAAAAGTCGGTGGCGACTCTTGCTAACCGCGACATTGCGATTAAAACCACAAAAAAGTCCAGCTCACCGTATGACAGAACTGGCGACTCTGCTGGGGATGATAAAGAGAGGTCCACCTTAAAAATCATTTATGTTTGAATTTGTTCTTTCGTTTTAAGGGATTGTCTGAGTGAAAGATCCTACACCCGGATCTAGTGTACCTTAGGTAAGTAGCAATAGATCATCGCGACTATCCGGCGTATACTGGAATGGTCAAAATGATGGCTACGGTTAATGTGGCACTTTGGTCGTCCTGATGTTCCTCATGTTCACTTGAGGAAAAATTTGGCTTCCGCGTGGTGTCATCAAAGCATTAACCAGACCTTTAGAACCCTAATTGACTCATCCTAGCCTTTAGAAAGTAGTGAGATAACTGGCTTCGGTTCCGACTGAGGTTGGTTGATACTCGATACTACACTCTTTGAGATTGGACTTTAGGGAAGCTTCGGTCAACCACTTGGTGTTGCACTGAAGTGGACTTAAGGAAAGGTCGATGATTTGAGATCCTTCTAGAACCCGGTTACTATTCTAGGACAGGTTGAACCAACCAAACTTCAGTGGGGAGGGTATTTACCTATGGAACTCATGCAAGCCTTAAATCCTAGGATTGATTGTTGTGTGACATGTCTTTGCTTGCATAACATCATAACATCATAACATCATAACATCATGGCATTATACTAACCATTTCAAGGACTTAGGAATTTAGCTTTGCTCTGTTAAACAGGTTATGGCTTCCAGGAAGACTATCCGGATCAATCTTGTAACGATCTCTCCTCAACTCAAGGATTTGGTGTTAGAACTTCCCGATCATGCTCAGTTCAACAAGAAACATGGTCATCTTCTCAACTTAGTTACCACTGGTTTCAAAGAAGATATGATGAGAGTCCTATTCCAGTTCTTCGATCCTAAACATCATTGCTTCACTTTCCCAGATTATCAGTTGGTACCCACATTAGAAGAATTCTCCCAGCTGCTCGGGATACCTATCCTGGACCAAATACCTTTCAGTGGTTTAGAAAAGATGCCAAAGTCTGAAGAAGTTGCCGCAGCTTTATGCATGACAAAATCTGACATTGAGACCAATTGGGTAACAAAGAGTGGAACGAAAGGTTTACTTGCCAAATTTCTGATAAGTAAGGCCCGAGAATTCCTAAAAGTTGTGAATGTCCATGCTTTTGAAGATGTTTTAGCATTGCTAATCTATGGTTTGGTGCTATTCCCTAATCCGGATCAATTCATAGATGTGAATGCTATTAAGATATTCCTCACACATAATCCTGTGCCTACCTTGCTTGGAGATGTCTTGCATTCCCTTCACACTCGTACTATGAGGAGGCAAGGGACTCTCATGTGCTGCGTACCTTTGTTGTCTAGGTGGTTTATTTCGCACCTCCCTCAATCAGTCTTGAAGAATGATCAAAATCTGAAATGGTCTCAAAGGACAATGGCACTCTCCCATTCAGACATCCGTTGGTGTTCCAATCTCAGAGAAAACGTCACCCTCATCGACCGTTATGGAGAATTCCCTAATGTACCACTCCTGGGGATAAGGGGAGGTATTACTTATAATCCTGCCTTAGCCCTACGTCAGTTTGGGCATGCTCGAAGAGATGGTCCACATGAAATGGTTATTCAAGGTACAGTGTTTGACTATGACAATGACTCTCAAGGTCTCCGCCAAAGGTTTGTACGAGCTTGGGGCATGGTGAAAAGAAGCAATTTAGGCAAGAAAAATTCTATTCCTATGGAGCCTTATCTCAGATGGGTGCGCGCCAGAGCTCGCGAACTTGTCATGCCATATCTGGCAGTCGGACCATTGACTGTTGAATCAGAGGCCGAAGGAGCTACTTCCCAGATCATTCCTTATCCAGATATGCCTACTGATGTTGAGGAATTGAAAAGATCCTGGACCCAGTTGAGAGAAGAGAGAGATACTTTCGAAGCTCAGTTCAATGCAGAAAGGAAGAAAGTGTTAGAGCTCACCAGTCAGCTTAATGAGGAACGAAGACTCAATGCATATCTTCGCCCGAAAAGAAGTCGCCCCTGGGAGACTTGAGCTTTGTATTTTTACTATTATTCCTTTTGTAATGAACATTGATCAAAAAAAAGTAGCAATAAAACATTTCCCTCTTGTTGGGGATTTATGCGGAGTTAAATTCCAAAAGTCCTTGAAAACATTTCATACATTGCATCGCATAACATAACATTGCATAACAGGTGTTCTAAAGGACCATATTCTCACGGTCTGCCTCTTAAACAGAAAAATGGATCTCGAACATACTGTCAAAGATCTCCAGACTCAGAATGCTCAATTCAAGGAGATGATGCTAAGCTTATCCAAGGGGCAGGAGGAACTGAAGGCTCTTTTGTTCGAAAAGAAGAAAGACAAGAAAGTTGTGAGTTTCATTAACCCGGGAAGAAGGCGTAAAGGACAGGCTACGGGAATCAAATTTGGAATCCCGAATGGTCCAGAAGAGGGGGCGGAGAATGATTCAGAGGAAGAGGATGCTGATTTCTCCAACCCTGAGGATGATGATGAGAAGTACGAAAATGAACAGTACTCTCCAAGAGATGATAAGTACAAGTTGCTGGAAGAACGTATGCTAGCTATGGAGGGTCAGAAGACGCCTGGTCTGGATTTCGAAAGTTTGGGTCTGGTCTCCGATGTGACCATTCCTCGCATATTCAAAATCCCCACTTTCACTAAGTACGATGGTGTGTCCTGTCCTCAGATGCATCTACGGGCTTATGTGAGAAAGATTCAGCCGCATACCACTGATAAGAAACTGTGGATCCATTTCTTCCAAGAGAGTCTATCTGGCACTCAGTTGGAATGGTATTATCAGCTCGAGAGCTCTGACATCCGCACCTGGACTGATCTAGCAACGGCTTTCTACAAGCAGTACCAGTACAATTCTGAATTAGCACCTACTCGGCTACAGTTGCAGAATATGGCCATGGGATCTAAAGAAAGCTTCAAAGAGTATGCTCAGAAATGGAGAGATTTGGCCGGCAGGGTCAAACCCCCTATGACTGACCGAGAATTAGTAGACCTGTTCATGGGTACTCTGACTGGCCCATTCTACAGCCACCTATTGGGGAGTTCTTCATCCGGTTTCACTGAACTTATACTGACAGGTGAACGGGTGGAGAGCGGCATTCGAAGTGGAAAGTTACAGGCAGCTACTCCTACAAGCAGTAAAAAGTCCTATCATGGGAAGAATGAGTCAAATGCTGTGTACGGTCAAAGGAATCATAATAAGAAAAATGGTGACCATGCCATTGGAGCAGTGACGATCGCAGCCCCGCCAGCTCAAAACTTCCAGCAAAGACCAGACAGACCAAGAAGGCAGTTTACCAAGCTCAATATGACTTTAGCACAAGCACTGCAAAGTATGCTAAAGGTAAACTTAATCACTCTCAGAGGTCCTCCTGCAAATGTCAACACTGCTTCGCCTCGTTATAATCCCAATGCCAGGTGTGCATATCACTCCGATAGCCCCGGGCATGATACAAACGATTGTTGGCTGTTAAAGAATAAAATTCAGGACATGATCGACGCTGGGGAAATTGAGTTCGAGCCTCCGGAGACTCCTAATGTCATCACTGCTCCTATGCCTAATCATGACAAGGTTGTTAATGCTCTCGATGACGATTCTCTCATCACTACTATAGCGGACTTAACATCTCCTCTCCCGATCATAAAGAGGAATTTATTGCGAGCTGGTTTATTTCCAGGTTGTACTGAAGATTGCAATCGCTGCATACTCCGGCCCGAGGACTGTCTGAAGTTGAGGAATGGTATTCAACAGCTGATGGACGATCGTACAATTCTCTTTGAAAGGGTTTCTAAGACGGAAAACCCTGTTGAAGAAGTATCTGTGATTGCAAGGTCCAAGGTTCCAGTGAAGATTACTGCTCCCAGAATACCTGTGAAGATTATTGCTGAGCCCAGAGTAGCTCCCCTGATCATTACTGCACCTGGCCCGATCCCGTATTCCTCAAGCAAAGCTATTCCGTGGAATTATGGAGGTGATGTTTATGTCCATGGCGTAAAGCAAGTTGGTGATCCTGCTAATCCTAATGACATTGTTGGGACTAGTAAAGTTACTCGAAGCGGAAGGATCTTCTCTCCAGAGATCTCACCTCCGGTTCCCGAAAATCGAGGAAAGGAACCAGTCAACCCTTCTCAGTCAGAGACACCGATCGAAGCTACTACTGAAGACGTTGCCAAACGAGAAATGGAAGAAGTGCTGAAAATCATCCGCAAGAGTGATTTTGATGTGGTAGAACAGTTGGGGCATACCCCGTCTAAAATCTCGATGTTATCCTTGTTGTTATCCTCTGAATCTCATGCCCATGCCTTGATAAAATTCCTGAAGACTGCCCATGTACCTCAGGAGACCTCCGTCGATCAGTTCGAAAATTATGTTGCTAATCTGACTGTTGACGACGGCCTAGGTTTTTCCAATGCTGACCTGACACCAGCAGGAAAGAACCACAATAAGGCCCTGCATATTTCTATTGAGTGTAAGGGAATCACTTTGGCTCATGTGTTGATCGATAATGGCTCTTCCTTGAATGTGCTACCGAAAGTCGTGCTCGATAAACTTGACTGTAAAGGCATTGAATTGAAGCCTAGTGACATTGTGGTGCGTGCTTACGATGGTGCAAAGAGTGTTGTCCACGGTGAAGTTGTTCTCCCTATCAAGATAGGACCTCAAGTCTTCAACACTACCTTTTATGTAATGAACATTCGACCTGCCTACTCCTGCCTACTGGGGCGCCCTTGGATTCATGAGGCAGGTGCCGTGGCTTCGTCCCTCCATCAAAAGCTGAGGTATCCAATAGAGGGCAAGATCGTCACTGTGTGTGGGGAGGAAGAATACATTGTCAGTAGTGTGCATACCTTCAGATACGTTGAGATGGATGGTGAATTCTTCGAGACTCCAACTCAGTCATTTGAAGTGGTTTCTCCGCCCGATCCTGTCCTTAAGCCAACTCCCTGTGTGCCCAAGGTTACTCGTGCTCCTCCTGCTATGATTTCTCTGAAAGATGCTCAAGCTGTGGTTGAAGATGGTGGCTGTACTGGCTGGGGTCAACTGATCAACGTACCGTACAAGTCTGACAAAGCTGGTCTGGGATTCAACTCTGAGAAGACGGTCAAAGATCAAATCAATGTTGTAGAAGATGCTGACAGTGATTGCGACCTGGATAGTTGGATCTACCCAACAATTGGCGACGGACTCAATAATTGGAGGGCTGAAGACACTATCCCGATCTCCTTTAGTCAGGAGTAATTGTTATTATCCATTTAGTATTGCAAATTTTAATTTTTCAATTGAACTTCTTAAAGCATTGTGTCTACGCCCGGGGCACAATAGCTAATTTGTTAAGGGTTTTGTCATTTCATAAGCATATTCATATTCAATAAATCAATGGACTTTTTTCGCATTCAAATATTGCGCTCTTTATTTTTCCTGTCGTCTTTCAAACAAGCTATGCATTCTTACACACACTCACGTCACAAATTGCAGATCCGTATCCACTCTGGATCCTATTGATAATAATTCCGCTACTGTTCATTATGACTTTGAAAATCCAATCTACCAAGCCGAAGATGGAAGTGAGGAAGATTGTGAAGTCCCTGGAGAGCTTGCCAGACTATTACTGCAAGAGGAAAGGACTATACAGCCGCATGAAGAGTCACTCGAAGTCGTAAATCTAGGTACTGAAGTGGAAAGAAAAGAAGTCAGAATAGGAGCAGGATTGGAAAACAGTGTCAAAGAAAGATTGATTCGGATGTTACATGACTATGTAGAGGTTTTCGCCTGGTCTTATGAAGACATGCCCGGATTGGATACAGACATAGTAGTGCATCGTCTGCCCATGAAGGAAGACTGTCGTCCCGTCAAGCAAAAGGTTCGCCGCATGCGTCCCGAAATGTCTGAGAAAATCAAAGCCAAGGTTATGAAACAATTTGATGCAGGTTTTTTGACTGTTACTTCTTATCCTCAATGGGTTGCTAATGTGGTACCGGTGCCAAAGAAGGATGGTAAGGTGCGAATGTGCGTAGATTACAGAGATTTGAATAAAGCGAGTCCCAAAGATGACTTTCCACTCCCGCACATTGATGTTCTGGTAGATAACACCGCTCAACACAAAGTATTCTCATTCATGGATGGATTCTCGGGTTATAACCAGATTAAGATGGCACCTGAGGACATGGAGAAAACTACGTTTGTGACGCAATGGGGCACTTTCTGTTACAAAGTAATGCCGTTCGGTCTAAAGAACGCCGGGGCAACATACCAGCGTGCTATGGTGGTTTTGTTCCATGATATGATTCATCATGAGATAGAAGTATATGTGGATGACATGATAGCTAGATCTCATACTGAAGAAGAGCATCTCGATCATTTATACAAACTGTTCGAGAGGCTGAAGAAGTACAAGTTGAGATTGAATCCGAACAAATGCACTTTTGGAGTAAGATCCGGTAAACTCTTGGGCTTTATTGTCAGTGGTAAAGGAATTGAGGTTGACCCGGCTAAAGTGAGAGCTATTCAAGAAATGCCAGTTCCCCGTACGGAGAAAGAAGTCAGAGGTTTCTTGGGACGCTTGAACTACATTGCTCGATTTATCTCCCACTTGACCGCTACCTGCAAACCCATCTTCAAATTACTGAGGAAAAATCAAGAGATGACATGGAATGATGAATGCCAAGAAGCTTTTGACAAAATCAAGAACTACCTCCAGGAACCTCCAATTCTGATACCACCAGTCGAAGGAAGACCTCTAATCATGTATTTGACCGTGTTAGAAAATTCAATGGGGTGCGTATTGGGGCAACATGACGAGTCTGGTCGAAAAGAGCATGCCATATACTACCTGAGCAAAAAGTTTACCGACTGTGAAACAAGATACTCACTGCTCGAGAGAACTTGCTGTGCTTTGGCCTGGGCTGCTCGCCGACTAAGACAGTATATGTTGAATCATACCACTTTGTTGATTTCTAGGATGGATCCCATCAAATACATGTTCGAGAAGCCCGCTCTCTCCGGAAGAATAGCGAGATGGCAGATGATCTTAACAGAGTACGATATCCAGTACACTTCCCAGAAAGCAATCAAAGGAAGCGTGCTGGCTGATCATTTGGCTCATCAAGCGGTGGATGATTACCAATCTATGAATTTTGAGTTCCCAGATGAGGATGTCATGTTTGTTGCTGATTATGAAAAACCTAAACCAGATGAAGGACCCGAATGGGGATCCCGATGGACTATGGTCTTTGATGGATCGTCTAATGCATTGGGCCATGGTGTTGGGGTTGTACTCATTTCTCCTGGAGGTTACCATACGCCTCTCACTGCTAGACTATGTTTTCATTGTACCAATAATATGGCTGAGTATGAAGCATGTATTTTTGCACTCAAAGCTGCTATAGATTGGCGAATCAAGTTTTTGAGTGTGTACGGAGATTCGGCCTTGGTAATCAGTCAGATCAAAGGGGAATGGGATACTAAACATCCAAATCTCATCCCTTATCGAGAGCAGGTGATGACATTAATCCCATACTTTGAAGCAATAGCATTTGAACATATTCCACGAGAGGAGAACCAGCTGGCAGACGCATTAGCTACTATGTCATCTATGTTCAGAGTCAGATGGGGCAGCGAAGCTCCCACGATTACCATTGGACGGTTAGATGAACCAGCATACTGTTACGAACTTGACACTGAGGAGGTACAGGAGAAACCTTGGTTCCACGACGTAAGAAGATATTTAGAAGCTCAGGAATACCCTGAAGGGGCATCCATTAAGGACAGGAAATTCCTGAGGAAGTTCTCCGCTAAATTCTTTCTGAGTAATGGAGTGTTATACAAACGTAATCATGACTCGACTCTGCTTCGCTGTGTGGATAGAAAGGAAGCAGAAAGGATTATGGAAGACATGCATGACGGTATTTTTGGGACTCATCCTAATGGACATACCATGGCCAAGAAGATTCTGAGATCAGGGTATTATTGGTCCACCATGGAAACTGATTGCCACCAGCACTCCAAAACCTGTCACAAGTGCCAGATCTATGCGGTCAAAGTACATATGCCCCCTGCTCCACTGAACGTGTTAACAGCACCTTGGCCCTTTGCAATGTGGGGCATCGATATGATTGGAGAAATTAAACCTACGGCTTCTAATGGACATCGCTTCATCCTCGTCGCTATTGATTACTTTACGAAGTGGGTAGAGGCAGCCTCATTCGCTTCTGTCACCAAGAATGTGGTGGCCCGGTTCATCAAGAGTAGCCTTATTTGTCGGTATGGCATCCCTGAAAGGATTATCACTGACAATGGTACTAACTTGAACAACAAGATGATTACTGAACTCTGCACGCAGTTCAAAATTAAGCACCATAACTCTTCTCCGTACCGGCCAAAGATGAATGGCGCCGTGGAGGCTGCTAATAAGAACATCAAGAAGATCATACAAAAGATGACAGTAACGTACAAAGACTGGCACGAGATGTTACCATTTGCTCTCCATGGTTATCGCACTTCAGTACGCACTTCGACAGGGGCAACTCCTTTCTCTTTAGTCTACGGAACGGAGGCCGTTTTACCGGTGGAAGTTCAGATTCCCTCTCTAAGAATCATGAAAGAGGCGGGCTTAGATAAAGATGAATGGATTCAGACTCGGCTCGACCAAATAAACTTGATTGATGAGAAGAGACTTGCGGCTGTTTGTCACGGGCAGATATATCAGAAGCGCATGACCCAAGCATTTAACAAAAGAGTCAAGAGACAGGTGTATCAAGTTGGCGACTTGGTGATCAAGCGTATCACTCTATCACAAGGTGACCCCAGAGGCAAGTGGACTCCCACATACGAAGGACCATTTGTGGTTAAGAAGGTATTCTCCGGTGGAGCCATGATGCTTGCTACAATGGATGGCGAGGACTTCCCGCATCCTGTGAACGCGGACATAGTTAAAAAATACTACGCATAAAAGAGACCCGCTAGGTCGACGTACCTAGGCAAAAGTAAGGGCATCCCGGCGAACCAAAAGGGTTCGGGCAAAAGTTAGGGATAAATATATAAAGACGTGTACCCGGCAAGTCGAAAACCTGAAAAGGCGGCTTGGGCAAGAAGGGGTATCCCGGTGGACTGAAAACCTGAAAAGGCAGTCCAGGCAAAAATTAGGGATTAAAGCGTATGACTATGTCCCGTTCTCTGCCAGCTTCAACCAAGTTCCAGGGACTGAACAAGCCAATCACTTCTATCCGACAGCAGGAGATGAGATGCTTGAAGACATAATGACAGTAATGGAGTCAAAATCAATAGGGCTTATTCTGCATAGCTTTCTTTTTGTTGTCTTGACAACTTCCTCTTACTAGGATTTCTGTCTCCTTGTACACAAATTGCCTGTTTATAGGCCCTCTTTCAAAATCAATACAATTTCATTTCCAAAAAGATGCTTTTGTTTTTACCTTTTCTGTTTTGTTTGCGTAAACGTCCATTAATTTAACTTGAATTGACTTATGCACTTGAATATGACCCATGTTTACAAAAATGCATGCCTAAAATAGCAATAGCAATTACTACACGACCTCAGGATCGAGGAGAAGGTCTAACCACGCTTTCCAAGGAGGCTGTTACTAATTCGATTCCCCGGCAACGCCAATTATTCCCCAGAAGTGGTCGGCACCGCCCTACCGAAAGGTCATCTCTTCTATCCCCAGCTAGGCCCCATTGGACAGAACCCAAATCCCCAGCTAAGGAAGGGCCATCAATACCAATGTCTCCGACCAGCAGACTGAGATCTATCTCCCCAGTAGTGTCCCCTGGAAGAATGTTTCAGACGCCTAATGCATTCATTACATCATTTCACATCACATACCTACATACAATTTTCATTCCGCATCATATACATTACATCATTTCATAACATATACATGCATACAAAGCTCGCATTCATTCCAGACGCATAATTCACTCATTACATCACTTCACAGCACATGCATGCATACAACATTTGCATCTCATGCATCATGACATGGCATGAAGCTAACTTTATTTTTCAGGTTAATTATCCTCTTGATACAACCAACACAAAGGTCCATTCAGACTGACATCTTTATCAGTTACATTCAGGATTCAACTACACCTTTCAAATATACTCCATGTCAACATTCATTCTGACATTCTCCCAATGGTGGCATCTCTAAGCCCACCCCAGGTATTCGCTGCAAATACAACAAACAGTATCAGATACAGCCTAACGTATGGTTCATTCTGATTCAGCCCAACATATGACTCTTTCAACTCAGATACGGTCTAACGTACGATCCATTCTGACTCTCATCAACTCCAATACGGTCTAACGTACGACCCATTTGGACCTCCAACTCAGATACGGTCTAACGTACGATCCATTCTGACTCTCAACCACTCCAATACGGTCTAACGTACGACCCATTTGGGCCTCCAGCTCAGATACGATCTAGCGTACGATCCCTTCTGATCTTCAACAACTCAAGTATGGTTTACTGGACGACCAAGTTAAACCTTCATTTTCTCAGGTGCTACCTTCGGACAGGTACATTCCTGAATGGTAGTCTAGTATACGGCTACTCCCTTTCTCAGGTGCTACCTTTGGACAGGTACATTCCTGAATGGTAGTTTAGTATACGGCTACTCCCTTTCTCAGGTGCTACCTTCGGACAGGTACATTCCTGAATGGTAGTCTAGTATACGGCTACTCCCTTTCTCAGGTGCTACCTTCGGACAGGTACATTCCTGAATGGTAGTCTAGTATACGGCTACTCCCTTTCTCAGGTGCTACCTTCGGACAGGTACATTCCTGAATGGTAGTCTAGTATACGGCTACTCCCTTTCTCAGGTGCTACCTTTGGACAGATACATTCCTGAATGGTAGTTTAGTATACGGCTACTCCCTTTCTCAGGTGCTACCTTCGGACAGGTACATTCCTGAATGGTAGTCTAGTATACGGCTACTCCCTTTCTCAGGTGCTACCTTCGGACAGGTACATTCCTGAATGGTAGTCTAGTATACGGCTACTCCCTTGCTCAGGTGCTACCTTCGGACAGGTACATTCCTGAATGGTAGTCTAGTATACGGCTACTCCCTTTCTCAGGTGCTACCTTCGGACAGGTACATTCCTGAATGGTGGTCTGGCATACGACTACTCCCTTTTCAGCAGATTCAGCCTAACGGACGGCCCATTCTGCAACTCAGAGACGATCTAGCATACGATCCATTCTGATCTTTCATCCCCATCAAAGTCATCCGCCTAACAAACAACTCACTCTGGTATCCAGACACGGTCTAACATACGATCCATGCTGATCCCATATCCCCAGCAGTATATAGCATACTCTGACTCCCCAGCGAAGTCGACGGCATAATGGATGACTCACCATACGGTCGGATGTATGACCCGATGTGACACCCATGTCTCTAGATATCGTCTAACGTACGACACCATCTGGAAATCTCCTCGGCAAGTTTCTTGGATGGCATCTCTAAGCCCATCTCCGTCAAGACTGATGGACAAGCGCAAATTTTCGGGGCATTCTAGTGTTCAATAATCTTTCACCTCCAGACCACGAACGACACATACCATTCTACTCTCTCGGTTCAAGAGTATTGAACAGGGGCAGCTGTCATACCCCAAAATTTGCCCGTTGGCATTACCAAGCATTTTCCAAGACCCTCTGACTTGTTCTGCAAGGCACTGATATCAAATGGACAAAAGCCCACTCACAACAGGCCCAATCCACAGGCGGCCCAAAACAGCTGGCTCGCTAGGCGAGCAGCTCCTTCGCCTAGCGAACATTGCATCATGCCACTCGCCCAGCGAAGCGTTGGATCCAGGAAAAAGCCCAGACCTAGTTTGCTCGCTAGGCGAGTAATTCCTTCGCCTAGCGAAGCTTGCGAGAATTTGAATCTTTGGACCTCATTTTAAGCCCACTAGGTCACCATTACCACTACTATAAATACCTACTCCTCTGCCACGAAAAAGAACACACAGAGACGGACTCACTCACCCGGAGACACTCCCACAGAGATCCCGAGAAAACCCTAGCACCGAAACCCTGCTAGTCCAAAGAGTTCAGAAGGCGGAAACCCTGAAGGCCGCTTACCCGCTCCGAAGCTACCGTCGCCCAACTCAATCCGGCTCGCCAATTCAAGGTTGCAACTCGATTTGCAAACAGGTTTGCCTCACTATTATCGCTTTAGTTTCTTAATTGGCATATGATTATCACTTTGTGTCCTTATTTTGCATGTGGTACCACTTTAGTGTCTTAATTTGCATGCGATATCGTTTTGTACTCTCACTTGGCATATGGTATCACTTCATGTTCTTAATTCGTGGAGGATATTATAATTGAATTCATAAATATTTTGGAGTTTTGCATGAGAATTTAAATGTGCTTGAATATTGTGAAACTGGACCATATAATTATGTGTTGGATGCCATAAGCCATGCTGCAGGTTGAGGTCCTAATGTTCTCAAATTTCAAACCCGTGGCCGCTCGCTAGCTCCTCGCTAGGCGAGCCCGCAGCGAGCCTTCGCTGAGCCTTCGCTAGGCGAAGCAGAGGCGACCAGGCCAGGGGCTGCTTTGCCCTTTTGCTGCCCATTTCATGTTTACCTGATGATAATCCTGCATTATTTGGCTTAAATTCCTGGCTGTTATATTTATCTTATGGTGCAACTTCCAATTATATTTTATCTCGATGCTTTAATCCGTGTGTTCATGGTGTAAAGGCTAGCATACTTCCGAAGAAATAGCCGGCTAGGTACTCCACTTCATGCATGGGAAGCTTTCATGGAGATGGATTCTAAATTGTTTCACTTTAATGTGAAGATTCATATTGATTGCCTAATTAATTTTAATGTAGTGATCCTTAATGTGTTGATTTTAATGTATCGATTTAATGCGGTATCACCATAATTACCTAATGAACGTAAAACATGGACTTTAAATAAATGATACCGGACCTCTCCTTATTACCCCACGATTACAATATTACGGTCATGCCCCGCGAATGTGGGATATCCTTAGCAAAGACCCTTCGGTTAAATCATCATAGTCCCTCGGATGTTGCCTTCGGAAATACGACTTTGTCCCTCGATGACCCTTCGGTGTAGCCTACGGTTAAATGATGATAGTCCCTTCGAATGCTAAGGTATCCTCACGACTGTTGCCTTCAATGACCTATCGATGACCCTACGATGACCCTTCTACATCCCAAGGATAAAACTACTTACTTCTCAATAGTAAGGACAGTTTTACCCTCATAAGGATAGGAAACGCCCGGAAAGACCTCGGACAGGTATAACCTTAATTGCTCATTCATAACCAAAAAATATACTTTTCACCTCACACCTTTCAAACATCTTTTTGGAATATCACCACTTAGCATACATCCGCACTAGGATCATTGCCGAGTTATATTTTTCTAAACTATTTTCTAAATTAAAACGAGATAACCACTTTGTATACATTCATGCAAGAATCATTACAAAGTTAAATTCTCATTTTGCAAAACATTTTTCACACCTTTCTCAACCACCTTTTTCAAACTAGAAAACATAAATGATTGAGCAATTAAGAGCCCATGGATAACCATGGATACAAAGGGTGCTAATACCTTCCCTTTGTATAAAGTACCTCCCGAACCTAAGAATTTAAAATTAAGGTCTTTCCTGTTCTTTTCCACCTTTCCTTATTGGATAAAAGAAAAGTCGGTGGCGACTCTTGCTAACCGCGACATTGCGATTAAAACCACAAAAAAGTCCAGCTCACCGTATGACACCAAGATAACATCAATCTGCACTAATGGAAGACACACTAGGTCCATCCCAAAGTCTCTACCAAAAATACTCAAAGGACAATTTAAACAAACTGAAGTAGTAGTCACTGAACCCTTCGCAGGAGTGTCAATCACCATACTTCCAAGCATCTCAGATATCTCTAACTTAAGTTTCACAGCACAATCCAAGGATATAAAGGAATGAGTAGCACTGGTGTCAATAATAGCTACAAGAGGAAAGCCATTAATATAACACGTACCTCGGATCAAACGATCGTCTGCGAAAGTCTCAGAACCTGATAAAGCAAAGACCTTGCCTCCCGACTGGTTCTCCTTCTTTGGCTTAGTGCACTGTGGACTGATATGACCCACCTCTCCACAGTTGAAGCAAGTCAGAGTCTTCAACCGGCACTCTGCAGCCAAATGACCACCTTTGCCACACTTGAAACACTTCTTCTCAGCACTGGTACCCTCATGGAAACGATGTCCAGCCTGACCACATCTATAACACTTAGCAGGAGCACTAGAGTCTCCCCCACTAGGCCTCTTCATCCCACTCTGCCTCTGGAAACCTTTGCCAGCTGCATACGGTTTCCCACGATCATTCTGATTCTTGCCTCTCCTATCAACCCTCTGCTGATAGCTCTCCGCTCTGGCTTTGGAATCCTGCTCAAAAATCCTGCAACAGTCCACCAAATCAGAAAACACTCTAATCCGCTGATACCCAATAGCCTGCTTGATCTCAGGGCGTAACCCGTTCTCAAACTTCACACATTTTGAAAATTCTCCAGCAGCCTCATTATAGGGAGTGTAATACTTTGACAGCTCTGTGAACTTAGCGGCATACTCAGTGACAGACCTGTTACCCTGCTTCAATTCTAAGAACTCTATCTCTTTCTTTCCTCTGACATCCTCTGGAAAGTACTTCCTCGGGAATCTCTCTCTGAACACAACCCAAGTGATCTCAGCATTCCCAGCGGTTTCCAACTCAGTGCGGGTAGCAACCCACCAATCATCAGCCTCTTCTGACAGCATATGCGTACCGAACCTGACCTTCTGGTTATCGGCACACTCCGTCACTCGGAAGATTCTCTCGATCTCCTTCAACCACTTCTGAGCACCATCTGGATCGTATGCTCCCTTGAACATTGGAGGATTGTTCTTCTGGAACTCACTCAGTTGACGAGCAGCTCCCATTCCCACAATATTCGGATTTCCTCCAAGTACTCCAGCTAGCATACCCAGAGCCTCAGCAATCGCAGCATCATCTCTACCTCTTCCAGCCATCTCTATTCTGAAAACCCAACAAGCTAAAACAATAAGTACTGATAGGGTTACACAACACCTATCCCGTACAGGGGAACAGAATAATTACGACTCGACTCGACCGACTATGCTCTGATACCACTAATGTAACACCCTTCTAAAATACCCCAAATATTTAATTAAAATAACAACATATAAATCAGAGTAATCATGCAGTTAAGGGTGTCACACATTTAATTCGCACCATTCGTCATACCATTTAGTCATGCTCATTATTTAACTCAAAACATAAAGTATTGCACAATACGCGGCGGATAGAGATCAAATCGATCATTCAAAACATGTAACATACTACATGTAAACTGGTTCAACAAACATCAACAACACATTTAAAATGTTCCCTCCCGATGTTACATCTATCAGAGCATGACCCACTAAGGAGACTACACTAGACTCCAAGCATTAGCTTCTACTCAATCACTGCTCGTTACCTGAAAAATAGTTGTAAGGGTGAGTTCCTCAATCGATATAATAAGCATTATAGAATATAATGTCATGTTAAGTAATTTAACACATTAATCACCCTAATCGTATCACACATTCAGTAACGGCACATCAACTCAAATATCATACTCAATATCAACACAATTCATACTCATGCTCAATGCCAACACAACACACGTATAACATTGGAATACATCCATTCATATTATACACTACACATATATTATGCAATGAGACTCCATGCATGCGGTACCGACTATTCGTGAACATATAGTTCAACCTCACCGACCCTATCCAGGTACGGCTACCAAGCTCACTAGTCCCACTCATTTGAGACCTAGTGACTCACATCACTAATTCCTCACCATGGGAATTAGCTACCACCCCAAGGGCCATGCTATGCACGCTAATTCACCTAGCATGCAAACATCAACAACAGTCCAAAATGACTAACATCACTAATTCCTCACCATGGGAATTAGCTACCACCCTAAAGGCCACAATATGCATGCTAATCACCTAGCAATGCAACATCACAACAAAAATCCACAATGGACATATGCTCACACTCTAAGCCATAAAACAGTCCATTCACCACACATGCATAACATATACATTCACAATATTATGCATACCATCATACATCATCAACACATGTATCAAAACATCATATCATGTCAAATAATTCAATCACAGTATTAGCACACTCTACTAATACCTATACTGCTCAAAACAGCGGGAATTAATCCCTATTACATCATACGCCACTATAGGCCAAACATCAATTATGTACACAACATTAAACTGTCAATTTTCTCACTTTTCAACAGTGTTAACCGGTTAACGCCCTGGGTTAACCGGTTAACGCAGGCAGAACACACTTTCTGGCAAAACGCAACAGTGTTAACCGGTTAACGCCTTGGGTTAACCGGTTAACGCAGGCAAAACAGCACTAATTTCACAATTCGCAACAGTGTTAACCGGTTAACACCCTGGGTTAACCGGTTAACGCAGACAAAACAGCAGTTCCTGCGCTAACACAAAGCAGAATGCAGAATTCTCCGCATTTTCCGCCGTTGGAGGACTTCCGGACCTCCGATTCCAATTCCGTAAAAAGCTCTACGTTCGGGAAATTACAACACACTCAAATACAAGTTCAATTTCAGTTTTAACACAACTTATCCATCACAACTTTTCAGCATTCCACAATCCCAATTAGGGTCAATTCAACGGTTTATCACTACCCATTACATGCTAACCCATAATACCCATTAAACGACGATAAACCCCCCTTACCTGAGTTAATCCGGCAATCTCTAAGCTCCAAGCTTTTCTCTTCTCCAACCTTTGCTCTCTGGTTCTTCCTCTTGCCCTTTCTCCACTTTCTCAATCGCTTCTCTGTTTCACGTGAAACTTTCTTTTTACCAAATGGGATTCTTTTTTCCTTATTTCACACTTATATATTTTCCAATAATTATTATTCCAAAATAATAATAATAATAATCCAATAATTCCAATTATTTAACTAAATTAATAAATATAATATTAATTTAAATCAAATGATTATCTTATTTTTATTGGGGTGTTACAGTAGACACATTGTAGGACATCCCTGTTTTGGTCCCATTCATTTCTTAATTGTTTTCACTCTGTTATGAATTTTTGAAGTGGATGCTTGCTTGAATGTATTGAATTGGCTTACATAATTGTGTCTGGATTTCTTGATTTTCATTAGCCTAGTTCCTTTTGTCCAATTGAGCTGAAAATTGACATGCTATACCTTGAATATGTCCTGTTTAGGTGTGAATTATTTGAGGATTTTTGGAATTACTTTGGTATGCTTTTGATGGAATTCATTCTGTTTGGACATTGGATGTTGCATTTGACCTAGTTTGACTTGTTTTGGTCATGAAATGAATATGGTGAATGATATGAGTATGGGACCAATTGCATTGGCTTTCTATTTGTGTTAATTTGATTGTGGTTGAGAATTACTTTCTGTTTAGAATTTTTTCTCCCTTTTGGACCCTAGGCTTGGCCTAGTGGTCTAGTTTCTCACATTTGGTGTGGATTTTCAGGATAAAATGCACAAAGCTTAAGGAGAATGATTCAAGTCAATTAAATTGAGATTGTTTGATGTTGAGAACTAATTTGACTTTGTTTTGTAGGTTGTGAAGCTTGAGCTTGAGCTTATAGCTTGCACTTATGTGCATTAACTTGTGTTGCTTAATCTGTATAGTCTGACTGATTAACATTTGCTGTTTATTGTTGTTTGTCTGAGTACTGATGATACTTGATTGATTTCAGGTACATTTAGTCGCTTACAGTTCCTTGAGAACTAGCTTGCTGTTGCTTGGTTTTTAAACCACTTGAGGTAGGACTTCTATTCTTCATGTAGTCTGGAAGACCCGGCCTGTTACTTGGCCGGGCAAATGTCTGAAGTCCTCCTTAAGAGGCGATGTTTGTGGTTGTTTACATTTGTGCCAAGCAGGTGAAGACCTCTATGAGGCAATTGGCGGAATCCAAGGGATATGCAATCTATCCCCCGCTATTCTGTGAGTCGTCCCTCTGCTCACACGGCTGTGTGTTGATGCATTGGGACACAAACCCAAGATCCTGTGCTGTTGCACAATCGAGTCAGAGTCTTTGAGCGTAGAAGGGTCCCTCCATTCTGGACCCACGCTCCTTTGTCTGAAGCTCTCCCTGGTTAGGGATAAGAGCTGTGAAGTCTAATCTTCACTCACCTTTCATCTGCTTCACCTTAGCCTCGTAATGGCAAGGTTAAGAGCGAATAATACCCATGTACAGATGACTTGCTTCGGCAGTCAAACCCATTGTTTGAGCCTCACTTGATTGGCTATAGTGTGTGCTATGTGAATACTTGCTTGAAATGCTTGTTTTGATCTGTTGATGCCTGTATGCTTGTATGCTTGCTTTCTTCCTGGATAGGATTAGCTTGCAGTTGTGCAAGTAGGTAGAAACCTGAACATAGGGTAATGATGCATGACAACACTAGGCTCGAGTCCAGCTCCCTGGTAGTGTGTCTTCCCTTGGTTTCTGGCTAGTTTTTATTTCCCTTGAGGGGGAACTACATCGCCCTGATCCTCGTTCCAGACGAGGTATGTAGGCAGGAGACCGTGCGAGGTCTCTCCGGGCACTTTTTTTTTCTTTTGTGTGTGTTTGCTTGTTATCTTCTTGTGCGTGTTTGGTTCGGATGCCGACGTAAGTCCAGTGATTGGCGGTCGGGCTCCACGTTTGCCGTCTTGTGAGCGTTTTGGTTCGGATACTGATGTAAGTCCAGTGATTGGCATTCAGGCTCCATGTTTGCCGGTGTCTTTATTTGTTTGTTTGGCGTGCGTGAGCCGAACTACGGCAACTCTGATTCTCGTTCCAGACGAGATACGTAGGCATAGGATGCGACGTCCTATCGAGCTCTTTTCCCCTTAACCCCATCTGTGTTGTCTTCGGTGCGTGTGTGTGTGGTGTTTTAGCAACCTTTTCTTTTCTTAGAGCGTGGATCCCGTCGAGTACGACAGACGTGAGGGGTGCTAATACCTTCCCCTTGCGTAACCGACTCCCTTACCCTTTCTCTTTGGTCGCGAGACCATTTCCTTTCCAGGTTTCTCTGAGCGTTTCCTTTCCCTATCTTGGGATAAATAACGCGCAGTGGCGGCTCTGTGTTGTGTTTTTATTTGAGGCTCGCCGGTTGTTTTTCGCGGATGCGACAGCTGGCGACTCTGCTGGGGACCCAACCGGATGTAGACCTGTGCTGGTCCATCGTCCCTAAGCGAGTCTCTCCTAGCGTTTTAGGATAGTTTAGGTTGCTTGTTTTGCTTGATTTATTGCATTTATTATTCTGACTGTGTATATATTTGCATAAATATTTGCATGCATCATACTATCATGTTGCCGTCCTCTGTGCAGGTGGTTCCTCTGTTTTGGGGTGGGTGTTCTGAGTGGGGCTAAAACCCAGGCCCGAGTATACACCTAGGATTAGCGTGGTCTCGCGTCGCTCACATGTCGGTTGGGCATGATGTTGCGATGTGACATGCCACAAGCCGGACGAGGTTCATTTGAGAAGTGCTCTTCCAGTGGGGTTTTCCACTTTGGTTGGGTTATCTCTTTTGAACTATTGACTCTGGTGACAGATCATTTCCCGGATCTTTGGTTTAGACGGTCTTAAGGGAGCTACAATGGCACACCCAAAAGGGCAAACCCATTGAGTATCTCTGCCCGATTGTCGAGACTATTATCCGCCTTAGGATGACCTGATTAGAATTTACCTGTGAGGGGAGGGATAATTCTTACAGATGCATGTTCGGATGGTGACTCAGTTGGTGACTTGTTGTTCCGTGGATCAGAGTCATATTTATAAGTAGGATTTATGGTCATTTATTGCCGAGACGCCGAAATGCTGTCCGTGGTATTTATCAGTGGGGATCCGTTTATTTCAGGATTCCCCGGGCCGATTCAGATGGTTGTGAGTGTCTGCACAGAAACTGATGATGATGATGATGTATCTTTCTTCCGTTTATTTCGGAACCCGAGGGTCAGATTTGTGGTTACAGTTTCCTCAGATGGTTATGATCAGTTCAGAAACCAGGTTTCAGTGCAGATGATCAGATGGCTCGGAGGATGGCAACGCATTGCATTCATTCATCAGCATCATTACATCTTGCATTAATTGCATCTAACACATGGTTACCCATATGCAGGGACCCTTTTGATCGAGATCCTGGTTAAGAGACTTTCTGCCCAGACATGAGAAGACCCGGTTTGAAGGATGATGTCGCCTACAGTTTTTTCGACCCAGATATCAGTGTGCTGAAGGATATGATAGCATTGATTGCACCCGACCATGTGGGGTTGTTTCGTGAGTCATATGGGGGTATTCTGAAGATAGTTTTCAGACTCACTGACAGAGACCGAAGCGCTATTCATACTCTTCTCCAGTTCTATGATCCTGAGCTGAGGTGTTTTGTCTTCCCAGATTATTTACTCGGGCCGTTGATGGAGGATTATGCGGATATTTTGGGTATTCAGATCAGAGATCAGGTTCCTTTCTATGCTACTAAGGAAGAGCCTGATATTGGAGGGATTGCCCGTGCTTTTTATCTGAGTCCAGAGCTAGTGAAGGGTAATCTGAAAGAGAAGGGGAAGTTGCCTGGTTTTCATCTGAGTTTCCTGGAGGCTAAGGCTAAGGAGCAGGCAGAGTTGGGTCACTGGAAAGCTGTCTGTGCTTTGATTGCTGCGGGCATTTATGGGATCATTCTGTTTCCTAACCAGAAGAACTTCGTGGATATTAATGCCATTCACTTGTTTGTTCGAGGAAATCCTATTCCCACTTTGATTGGAGATGTATATTACTCGGTCCATAATCGGAACGAGAAGAGGCGTGGGGGTTTGATTCGATGCTGTGCACAGTTACTATACAAGTGGTTTATGGGTTACTTGCCTTCCAAAGGTGCTTTTGTTCTTCTGGGCCAGAATGTTAATTGGGCGACCAAACTGATGGGTTTGAGGGCTAAAGACATAGATTGGACTCACGGTAGTGGGGTTGGACAGGATTTCATTTGCAGTTGCAGGGGTTTTCCCAATGTACCGCTTATAGGAGTTCAGGGTTGCATTAATTATAACCCGACACTTCTTAAGAGGCAGATGGGATTTGCTTTGGAGCTTCCACCATATAAGAGTGATGTTCAGGAATCTGTGTACTTCCCAGTTGAGGGCAATCAGGCCAGGGTGAAGCAGATAGCTGAGGCATGGCGCAGCATTCAGAGGAAAGGCAAGGTTTCTTGGGGTAGAGCTAATAACAGATCTTTTCCTCCGTTCGATGACTGGCTCAGTAAGAGAGTGGAGCTTACTTGTCTACCGTTTCCTATGGTTGATCCTTGGTATCCGTTGGTTGAGGAGACTCCTTCTACTGTTAGTATGGACGAGTTCTTAGAGATGAAGCGGGAACGAGATCAGTTGCTTGCAGAGAAGACGGAATTGGAGATGAGTGTTGCTCGGGTTCAGAGGGTTAATCATGAGCTCAGAGTGAAGATGGAAGATCAAGACAAGCGGCATGCCCTGGAAGCAAAGCGCTTTGAGATGGATACGGCCTATTATGGGAAGATCAGCCAAGCCTTGGCATCATCCAACCGGGAGCACGACATCACCAAAGAGAGATTGACTAGAGCTTCAAAAGTCATTGAAGATGAAAAGAGAAGGCAAATCTTGGTGAGAGATCAGAGGGATGACCGAGTCCGAGTCCTCATTGCTGAGTGGGAGGCAAAACTGAAAGTTAAGGAGTCAGAGAATCTGAGGATTATCACTGAGTGCGAGGCAAAGCTGAAGGTTAAGGAGTCAGAGAGTCTGAAGATCATTGCCGAAAAGGATCACTACATGGCTGAGAGAGACCATTACTTCAGGCAGATGAAGATTCATCAGAAGGAAGTGGGGAGACTACAGCAGGAGAACACTGAGCTCAGGTTCGCCGCAGAGTTCGTGAGGATGGAAGCTGAGATAGGGCCATCTGTGGGACCCTCATCCGGCTAGATCTTTCATTTGTTGTGGATTACCGTCAGGCTTGTTGACGGAATCTACTTGCTTGTATTTCTTTCCTGATTCCGGAGGATTGTATTTGATTTTTATCTGGTTTGATGTATGACTATGGCACTGTTTGTGCGCTTTTTGTTATGTGATGGTGGTTTTTCATTCAGTGATTGGTTTACAAGCTTTATTTGCTTTACCGTATGCACTCACACAAGCACACACATGGTTGGGGGTATCATGCTCAATCACATATCTCCGATCTGCACGATAAAATCAAATGCTGATTATCAAAATATTGATGCCGGATTATTATTTATCTCGATGATGCCAGGATCGAGAGATAAAGTGTTCCTCATATGGATAGACACTGCATTCATGCATTGATCATAATAACCTGTGTTTTATTTTGCAGGTATTTGTTTCTAACGTGCTTCATTGATGCAGGAATCATTGCTCGCGCTCGCAGAACTGTACCTTTGCACTCAACCCGACCTCACAGATACTTCACCAGACGCAATACTCCTAGACTCATGGATCTTCCCAATACAGACATCCTCGAGCTGAAGGACAAAATGACTGAGCTGATCAACATTATGCAAGGCTTTGCAGTTGGTCAGAAGGCGTTGGCTGACAAAGTTGAAAAACTCGAGCGGGCTTCTGCAGCAAACAGCGGGGTTAACCTGGATGGAGTCTCCAACCAGGGGCTGGGGTCTCGTGACGGCGGAAAGAGGACGACCATTGGTGTGGTGAATAATACTGGTGCTGGTGGCCAACCGGGGCAGAATCTGAAGGATAATTTTGTGCCTTCATTCTATGGCTTTGATGAGGATAGGGAGGAAGACAGAGAGGCTGATCAGTTCTCGATGCACAACGAGCCTTTGGGTCAGTACAATGTTCAACCTCAAAGCAAGGAGATTCAGCTGTTGGCTGAGAAAATTAAAGTGTTGGAAAGTTATGCCACTCCTGGGGTGGTAAATATGTCAAACATGGGACTTGTTGAGGGGATAGTGATCCCGCAGAAGTTCAAGGCGCCAACTTTTGACCGTTATAATGGTAGTTCTTGTCCAGAGACCCACCTTCAAGCTTTCGTCCGTAAAATCTCTGCGTACACTATGGATCAGAAGCTATGGATGTACTTCTTCCAGGACAGTCTGTCTAGAGGCTCACTGGAATGGTACACTAAGCTGAAATCCTCGGATATTAAGAATTGGCAGGATCTTGGGGACGCGTTCTTCAAGCAATATCAGTTTAATGCTGACATGGCTCCGAGCCGTACCCAGCTGCAGGGTATGTCTCAGAAGAACAATGAAGGGTTTAAGGAGTATGCCCAACGGTGGAGGGAGTTGGCTGCCAGAGTGCAACCTCCTCTTGTCGATAGGGAAATGTCGGATCTATTCATGGGAACCCTGCAGGGGGCATTTGCTGAGAGAATGGTTGGTTGTCCGGTGACCAACTTTTCTGATATTGTCGTGGCAGGGGAGAGAATAGAAAGCTGGTTGAAGCTTGGTAAGATTCAGGGTGCAGCTTCGTCGTCAGGATCGAAAAAGCCGTTTGGTAATGGTGGCCAGAGGAAGAAAGAGGGCGATACCAGCGCCGTGTATGCTCAACGGGGACCCAGTAGGGATCGTTACTTCCAGCACACCGCTGCGGTAACTATTCCTGCTGAACATCAGCCTGCACCGCAACAGCCGCAACAACAACAGAGACAACCCTTCCAGCAGAGGCCTCAAAGGGCTGGTTATCAGATGAAGGGAAGAGCAGTGGACAGACAGTTTGATAGGCCTCCGGTGACTTATTCTTTCTTGTTCAAAAAGCTGATGGATTTGGGGCTAGTACAAACAAGGACTCTGGCACCTTTGAGACCTGATCAAAGGCCAGCCAGTTATGATGAAAACGCCAAATGTGAATTCCATTCGGGTGCTCCCGGACATAACATCGAGAACTGTAAAGCTTATAAGCACACAGTTCAGGACCTGGTGGATTCAAAGGCAATCAACTTCGCACCGTTTCCCAATGTCAATGCTAATCCCATGCCCACGTGTAACACCCCGATTAAAATAAGAGAATTATTTAATTGAGTTAATAGTATTTTATTAATTTAATTAAATAAAGTTGAATTATTGGATTATTATTATTATTATTATTATTATTATAGATATTATTTATTTTAATAATAATTAAATAAATAATATAATTGGAATATGAAGAGTGGAAGGGTAAAAGTGGAATTGGGTAAAAGAGGCCAAAGGAGATAACTGAAGGTTTTCATTTTCACGTATTTTGCCTCAGAGTCAGAAAAGGGAGAAGCGCTGAAGAGAAAGAGAAGGAAGAGGAAAAGACCAAAGATTGCTCAGAGCTTCCTTCAATCCAAAGAGGTAAGGGGTCTGAACCTTATTAAACGATAATATGCGAGCAATTACATGATATAGGATTGGGTTGTTGATAAATTTGGGGAATTTAGGGAGATTGGGAAAGTTGTGGTTTTTGAGGGAAATTGTCCGATCTGTGAGTATGGTGGCGTTATATACATTGTAATCGAAGTATGTTGTGTATGTATGATTGTTAAATGTTGATATTGGGTTGTAGGCTTAGAAGCCGCGCGTCCACTGTTTCTGCGCTTAAAATCTTGTTTATGCACATAACAGCCAAATGACGTTCGCCATTATGCCTTTGGCGCTCGCCATTTGGGCCTTTTTCCAGAATAAGAGCGTTTAACGCTAAATGGCGTTCACCATTAGCCTAACGGCGTTCGCCATATCAGTTTGACAGACAGTTTTCAGAATAAGAGCGTTTAACGCTAATGGCGTTCACCATTAGCCTAACGGCGTTCGCCATATCAGTTTGACAGACAGTTTTTCCAGAATAAGAGCGTTTAACGCTAATGGCGTTCACCATTAGCCTAACGGCGTTCGCCATATCAGTTTGACAGACAGTTTTTCCAGAATAAGAGCGTTTAACGCTAATGGCGTTCACCATTAGCCTAACGGCGTTCGCCATATCAGTTTGACAGACAGTTTTTCCAGAATAAGAGCGTTTAACGCTAATGGCGTTCACCATTAGCCTAACGGCGTTCGCCATATCAGTTTGACGGACAGCTTTCGTGTTTTAAACTCCCAGATGTGATATCGTTGTAATGTTGTTGTTGTTTTGTTGAGTTGTATGTCATGCTATTAATGATGATGATAACATGACTATATGATGTTGTTGTTGCTATGTTGATTATGATGCATGTTTGATGTGCATGCATTCATGAAAGGCCGATGCCTAGTGATGAACGGACTGAGTTCCAATGATGTTGTTGACTCCGGGCTTGTTGAGAGGCTTGGTTCCTTATGGGGAACTCGGATTCTATGGTGGTGAATCTGGGAGTAGTGATCCTGTAGTGGTCACAAAATGGGTATACCGAGTCGTGTTGAGTCATGCATGGGTGTGTGCATTGCAATTGATGTGTTGTTTTGTTGATATTCATGAGTTTGTTGATTATAATGATGATTGTGATGATCCGTGTTGACATATGTGCAAATTATTCATATTATATTCGGTCGTTATATTATTGTTTAATAATGTAATTCTCACCCCTTCTGCATGTGTTTATGTTCATCTATGATGAGCAATGTGCAGATAATGAGGAGTAGCTTTTGTTGAGGTGAAGAATAAGTGTAGAGTTATTCTACAGAGTCGAGTCAATGCTCTGGTCATGTGACACCGGGGTTATGGGATTCAATAGAGATTATATTATTATTTAAGTTGTGTATGAAGACTAAATTATTGATATGTTTTGTTGAAACATTTTTATAAATCGTTAATTGTGTTGTTGTCCGCTGCGAAGTTTTATTAAAATAAAATAATATGTTTTATGTTGTGATGCGATAAGTGTTATGTTGTAAGAAATGTAAACTCTTCTACATGTTGTACTCTGATAATTTATTTAAATATGTCGTTTGGGTAGAAGGGTGTTACACCACGCATGGTCAAAGGGGGGTGAGTGCAATCTCCGAGGAGGGTCGAGTTGGGTTGTTGTCTATTGATCAGTTGAAGACTCCTCTGGCCGAGGTTAAGAGGCAGTTGTTGAAGAATGGTGTTTACCCGGGTTGTGATTCTGGTTGTGCCGAGTGCACTGTTGCTCCCGTGGGATGCATGTTGCTGAGGAAGACTGTCCAGGGTCTGATGGACAATGGGGATGTTGTGATTGAGAAGAAGGCTGGTAAGGGAAAGGAGGAGGTCTCCACCATAACAATCTATTTCGATCCGGTGGATTTGTCGAACCTTGCTGAAGCAGCTCCAGTTACCATCACGGTACCTGGACCAATTCCCTACGACAAAGATGATGCCGTGCCGTGGCATTATGGTGGGGAGGTATATTGCAATGGGGAAAAGATAGAAGAGCAATCTGCAAGTGAAACCACCGTGTTAAAGGTGGATAATGCCGGTCCCAGCGGTTTCACTCGCAGCGGAAGGCTATTTACTCCTGATGCGCTGAGGAGAGGAGAAGGAGAAAAAGAGAAAAAAGAAAAGGCCGAGGCTTTAGCCAGGGAAAAAGGAAAAGCTGTGGTGGATAATGGAAGTACTCCTGTGGTGACGCCGGCGCCCGCGGGGTCGGAAAATAAACTTGATGATGATGCTGAAGAATTTCTAAGAATCATCAAAAAGTCAGAGTATAAGTTGGTTGACCATTTGCAGCAGACTCCTTCCAAGATATCCATTCTGTCATTGCTGTTGAGCTCTGAGGGGCATAGGGAAGCTTTGTTGAAAATTCTGAAGAAGGCCTATGTTCCGCAAGAGATAACAATCAATCAATTGGAGACGGTGGTATCTAATGTTCATGCTAGCCATGGGTTGGGTTTCACTGACATGGACTTGACAGTGGATGGAAGAAATCATAACAGGGCGCTACACATTGCTATGGAATGCAAAGGGGCCGTGCTTTCGCATGTGCTGGTTGATACCGGCTCCTCCTTAAATGTGTTGCCGAAGAAAGCTCTGGCGAAGCTGAATTGTGATGGGCTAATTTTGACCCCTACTGATTTGATAGTACGGGCTTTTGATGGGTCAAAGCGGGCCGTATTCGGGGAGGTTGAGCTGCCAGTGAAGATTGGACCTGAGGTGTTCAAGTCGACATTCTATGTCATGGATATTCAGCCGGCATACAGTTGCTTGTTGGGTAGGCCATGGATCCATACTGCGGGAGCAGTTACCTCGACTTTGCACCAGAAGCTAAAGTATATCTGGGAGGGCCAAGTCGTCACTGTGTGTGGAGAGGAGGACATCTTTGTCAGCCACTTGTCCTCGTTTAAATATGTGGAGATGGATGGTGAGATTTGGGAGACACCCAGTCAGGCATTCGAAACCATCAAGGTGGAGAATGCTCTGTTCGCGAAGGAAGAGGAGAAACCATCTATTTCATCATATAAACAGGCCGCTGAGGTGGTGAAGAGTGGAGAGGCTCCTGGTTGGGGCAGAATGATGGAGGTCCCTGCGAAGAAGGATAGATTCGGGGTTGGATATCAGTCGGGCCGAGGCTCAGGGCAAGGAAGAGGACGTCGTACGTCAGTAACCTTTACAAGTGCCGGGATGCTGGATCCGGATCACGTCTGCATGATGAGTGACGATGCTGATAGCGACTGTGACATGGACCGGTGGATAAAGCCGTGCGCACCAGGGATGGGAATCCAGAACTGGAAGGCTGAAAAGATCATCCGGGTCACTCTCCTTGAAGAGTAATATTTTTCTTGTTTTCATCTTATATGCATGAAAGCCTTACGTGTTGCCCGACACGTAATGGTCCATTGTAAGGGCCACCTCATGTTTAAAATTTGCAAATTTGCATCATTAACAAAAGGATGTTTTTCAATAAAAGCGGTGTTCCCTGTTTTTCATTTATTTTTGCAGTTTAAAAATAAAAACAAATAAAAATGGCAATGTTTTCATTTTTCTTTTCAATTTCTCACACCGGTTCTAAAGCAATGCATGAATCAACATTCATGCAGATGCGATTCTTCTCCGGATCTCATTGATAACAATCCTGTTACACCCTCATATGACTTCGACAATCCGATCTATCTTGCTGAAGAAGAAGACGAAGAAGATTGTGAACTGCCAGGGGAATTAGCCAGGTTGTTGAAACAAGAGGAGAAGGTGATTCAGCCGCACGAAGAGCCGATTGAGGTTGTGAATCTGGGTACCGACGAGGTCAAGAAAGAGGTGAAAATCGGGGCTGCTTTGGAGGAAAGTGTCAAGAGCAGATTGGTAGTATTGTTGAAAGAGTATGTCGACATCTTTGCCTGGTCTTATCAAGATATGCCAGGGTTGGATACCGACATCGTTGTGCACAAGCTACCGTTGAGAACAGATTGTCCTCCAGTGAAGCAGAAGTTGCGCAGAACTCGACTTGACATGGCAATGAAAATTAAAGAGGAAGTGCAGAAGCAGTGGGATGCTGGTTTCCTTGCTGTCACTAATTATCCGCCATGGGTTGCGAACATTGTGCCAGTCCCGAAGAAAGATGGGAAGGTGAGAATGTGTGCGGACTACCGAGATCTGAATAGAGCTAGTCCGAAGGATGATTTTCCGTTACCTCACATCGACGTGTTGGTAGATAATACAGCTCAATTCTCGGTGTTTTCCTTCATGGATGGCTTTTCTGGCTATAATCAAATCAAAATGTCGCCAGATGATATGGAGAAAACAACGTTCATCACACCGTGGGGTACTTTTTGTTACAAGGTGATGCCATTTGGTCTCAAGAATGCCGGTGCTACTTATCAGAGGGCCATGGTGACTTTGTTTCATGATATGATTCATCATGAAATCGAATGCTATGTTGATGACATGATAGCAAAGTCCCAGACGGAAGAGGGGCATTTGGTAGATCTGGCCAAGTTGTTTGACCGGCTGAGACAGTTCAGACTGAGGTTGAATCCGAACAAGTGCACGTTCGGAGTGCGGTCCGGTAAATTGCTGGGGTTCATTGTGAGTGAGAAAGGAATCGAGGTTGATCCTGCAAAAGTAAAAGCAATAAAAGAAATGCCTGAACCGAGAACGGAGAAGGAGGTTCGTGGTTTCTTAGGTAGATTGAACTATATTTCACGGTTCATATCTCATCTAACAGCCACGTGTGAACCAATTTTCAAGTTGTTGAGAAAAGATCAAACGGTCAGGTGGAATAATGATTGCCAAGCGGCATTTGAAAAAATAAAAGAGTATTTGCAGGAGCCTCCGATTCTGATGCCTCCTGTGGAGGGAAGACCGTTAATTCTGTACCTGACAGTCCTCGAGGGGTCTATGGGGTGTGTATTGGGACAGCATGACGAGTCTGGTCGAAAAGAGCATGCCATATACTACCTTAGCAAAAAGTTTACCGACTGTGAAACAAGATATTCACTGCTCGAGAAAACTTGATGTGCTTTGGTCTGGGCTGCTCGCCGACTAAGGCAGTACATGCTGGTTCATACCACTTTATTGATTTCCAAGATGGATCCAATCAAGTACATTTTTGAAAAGCCAACATTGACTGGACGGGTTGCGAGGTGGCAAATGATTTTGACAGAATATGATATACAGTATACTTCTCAGAAGGCGATCAAGGGGAGTGTATTGTCTGATTACCTCGCCCAGCAACCTATTGATGATTATCAACCGATGAAGTTTGAATTCCCTGATGAGGACATCATGTTTCTCAAATCGAAAGATTGCGAGGAACCAATCCCGGAGGAGGGGCCTGACCCTGAATCCGAATGGATTTTGATGTTTGATGGGGCCGTTAACGTGAATGGAAGCGGTGTTGGTGCTGTTTTGGTTACGCCGAAAGGATCCCACATTCCTTTTGCTGCCTGGCTAACATTTGAGTGCACCAACAACGTGGCTGAATATGAAGCTTGCATATTGGGGATTGAAGAGGCGATTGATTTGAGGATCAAGAACCTTGTCATATATGGAGATTCAGCTCTGGTGATAAATCAGGTTAACGGAAAATGGTATACGCATCAATCTCATTTAATTCCATACCGGGATTATACGAGGAGATTGTTGACGTTTTTCACCAAGGTGAAGTTGCATCACGTGCCCAGAGAGGAGAATCCTTTGGCAGATGCTTTGGCTACTCTGGCTGCTTTGATTAAGGTGCAATGGTGGAATCAGTTCCCCAGTGTGGAAGTAGGTCGTCTGGATAGACCGGCTTATGTGTTTGCTGTTAATACAACGTCTGATGATGAGAAGCCGTGGTATTACGATATCAAGCGCTATCTAGAGACTCAAGAGTATCCTGAGGGAGCATCTAAGAAGGACCGAAAGACTCTGCGGAGGTTGGCCATGGTGTTTTACCTGAATAAGGATAGGGTTTTGTACAAGCGGAATTTTGATTGGGTCTTGCTCAGATGTGTTGATGATGCAAAAGCAAGCCAATTGATGAAAGAGGTTCACGAAGGATCGTTCGGTACCCATGCCAGTGGGAATGCAATGGTGAAGAAGTTGCTGAGGGCAGGTTATTACTGGATGACAATGGAGGCCCAATGTTTTAATTTTGTGCGGAAGTGTCATAAATGCCAGATTTATGCTGATAAGGTGCACGTGCCTCCAAATCCTTTGAGCTTGATGTCGTCTCCATGGCCGTTTGCTATGTGGGGCATCGATATGATCGGAAAGATTGAGCCTACAGCTTCGAATGGGCACAGGTTCATATTAGTGGCTATTGATTACTTCACCAAGTGGGTGGAAGCAGCCTCTTATACGAACGTGACGAAGCAGGTCGTAGCCAGATTTCTCAAGAGAGACATCATTTGCAGATATGGGGTTCCCGAAAGAATCATTACTGATAATGGTTCTAATTTGAATAATAAGATGATGGCAGAGCTGTGCCGGGAATTCAAGATTGAGCATCACAATTCTTCTCCCTATCGTCCGAAGATGAATGGGGCGGTTGAGGCAGCCAATAAGAATATAAAGAAGATTGTGCAGAAAATGGTGGTAACCTACAAAGACTGGCATGAGATGTTGCCGTTTGCATTGCATGGGTATCGAACGTCGGTACGTACATCTACTGGGGCAACTCCTTTCTCGTTGGTATATGGAATGGAGGCTGTATTACCTGTTGAGGTTCAGATTCCCTCTTTGAGAGTCCTGATGGACGTGAAATTGCAAGAGGCTGAATGGGTTAGGACCCGGTACGAAGAGTTGAGCCTGATAGAGGAAAAGCGGTTAGCAGCCATCTGTCATGGACAGTTATACCAGCAACGGATGAAGCGTGCTTTTGACAAGAAGGTGCGACCTCGGATATATCACGTGGGTGATATGGTGCTGAAAAGGATCCTTCCTCCTCAAAACGATCGAAGGGGCAAATGGACACCGAATTATGAAGGTCCGTTCGTGGTCAAGAAGGTTTTCTCTGGCGGAGCCTTGTTGTTGACGACCATGGATGGCGAGGATTTTCCATCCCCTGTGAATGCGGACGCAGTTAAAAAATACTTCGTGTAAAGAGACCCGCTGGACGAAAAGAATAAAATAGTCCAGGCAAAAAATGGGCATCCTGGCGAACCAAAAAACAGAAAGAAAGGTTCGGGTAAAAATTAGGGGTAAAAATGAAAAAATGTACACCCGGCAAGTCGAAAACCTGAAAAGGCGACTGGGGCAAAAATGGGTATCCCGGTGGACTGAAAACCCGAAAGGGAGGTCCAGGCAAAAGAGGGATTGAAACGAATAACTACGTCTGGCATGATCGTTTGCGCTTTGGTTAAAGCGTCATGGATAATACCCGGTAGGGATCAATCAGAATCGTCTTGTTCAGAAGGCAGAAAGCACGGAGAGTCTGAGGACATATGGGGTGTAACTGAGTTGGAACCCGATGAGATTACGGGTTTCACATTGCCATTAGGATAGATTTTTCCTTTTGTGCGCGATTACCTCTTTTCAGGAATTGCTTCCTTTGTATTGCTCGATTTGAGCCACACTTTTCAATCAATAAAATGCATGTTCAGTCAAATAATTTTGTTTTTGTTTTCATTACCGCTTTGATTGCAAAAACATCCAATTATTTTTGATAAAGAATCTTGCATTTTAAGACATACAGGTCCCTTCCAATGCATGTTTATAAGATTGAAAGCTTGAAATCTTATTTGGAAGGTTGAGTGACCCAAGTGTTGAAATCTTGACACGCCTGGGGCACGGTTTTATCTGACGATCTGTTTTGCAGGTACTGTTAGAAATTCTCACTCCCTTGCAGGTTGTGATGTGGAAGCTTTGTAACAGATCCCCAGAGAGTTCGCTCAGGGACGAATGAATGAAAAACGATGAAGTGACGTTGCGGCGTACGATGATCCTTGATGTTAATCAAGAAGACTCTTCAAAGTCGGAAGATTTGAAAGTCTGTAGAAATTCCCCGCAGAGTCCGACCAGGGACAAGTAGGTTGGAAGACGATGAAGAGACGACGAGAGACGTCCGACGACCTTTGGAATTAATCAAGAAGACTCTTCAAAGTCGGAAAATTGAAATTTCTGTATAGATCCCAGGAGTATGTTTCCGTCGAGTGCGAAGTGACTTGGAATACAAGATGATGGAGCAGAAAAGGTCCAAACGAGTCTGGGAATTCTCAAAAGTGGAAAGCTGATACGAGTTTGGGAGGTGGATACCGTGGTTCGACGAGTCGACGGGTGTTCTGTACCAACTTTTCTCATTTCCCAGCTAGGTCCCCAAGCAGAATTAGAGGACCAAATTCCCTGCAGATCCAAGGTCTGTGACTTCCCTAGCCGAGTCAGGATGGTTATCCCCAGCAGGCGTCAGATCGATGTTTCCTCAGCAACTAGGCCCGAAGGTTGCTATCCCCGAGTGGAGCGGGTTTCAATGAAGTATATCTCCAGCAGTGTTCATCCTACCAGTGGATTGGACAAGTTTCCGTAGCAGACGGATATCTGCATCCCCAGCTGAGTATCCTAGGTGTGGATTGCATGGGTAATCCCCAGCGGAGTGGTATTCGCTTCCCTAGCAGGGTCAGGATGGTTATCCCCAGCAGGTGTAAGACCGATGCTTCCCCAGTCGCCAGGCCTGGAGGTTGCTGTTTCCCAGCAGAGTATCTGTAAGCGTTTCCCCAGTGAAGTCGTTAGGTATCTGTGAGGGTTTCTCCAAGCAGAGTCGGGATTGACATCCCCAGCAAGTCAGAAAACTATTGTATCCCCACAGAACGTTGGTGGTGCTTATCCCCAGCAGTTTCTCGGGCGGATGGGGTGTAAAGGAGGTTCTTTCCCCAACAAGGGTTACCTTTTCCCAACAGCAGTAATTATTCCCCAGCAGGGTGGAGATCGGAGACTGACGAGTTCCTCAGCAGAGTGTCTCGTGCTCCCCAGCAGAGTCCCTTGAGGGGGATACTTTTTATGCATTCATCATGTAGCGTAAGCATAGCATATGGCATAGAAAAATAAATGATCGCGTAGCATTTCCATAATTGTGGAGCATTACGCAGAAAAATCAATCATGCATCATTGCAAGCATCAGTTAGTCTCAGACCGTGGTTAGTGTTTGAGAGGTTTTTTTGCCAGACAGTGAAGGTGTTGCTCCGAGGAGTTTAGCCTCAGGATTTGATCAAAGGTATTTCCCCAGTAGTGCGATACTGGAGGAGTTTTTCTGTCGGACAGAGATAGAAATGTTACGCGATCAGAGCGATTCAAGCCGTGGTTACCGCTTGAGGATTGGTTTTGCCGGACAGTGAAGACGATACTCCGAGGATTTCATCATCGGGATTTTGGAGCAGCAGTATTTCCCAGTCATCAGTAATGTCTGGTCGATCATTGTTTGATGCCTGTAAACATCATTGTTTGATGCCTGTAAACATCATTGTCTGATGCCTGTAAACATCATTGTTTGATGCCTGTAAACATCATCGTTCGATGTCCAGTAAACGTCGAGTTTTCTCCCAGTCATCAGTCAGTGTCTGGTTGAAAATGGTACTCCGAGGAGTTCAGCACCACGACGTCAGATCAGCAATGTTCCCCAGTAGTGCGATATTGGAGGAAATGTTTCCGTCGGGCAGAGATGGAAATAATATCAGAAGACGTTACGCGATCAGCGCGATTCCGGGGTTCAAATGGAGAAAAGGAGATGTTGAGGCATTTTCTGGGGTTCAAATGAAGAAAGGGAAGTGTTACGACATTTTCTGGAGATCGGGGTTCAATCAGAGAAGAGTATATGCTAAGGCATTTTCTGGGGTTCAAATGAAGATTGGAGTTGAAGAATGTATCCGGGATGAGGTCCTTAGGATTATCTTCTGTTCATGTGTCACCTTAGACTCTGGCTGAGGCCAATGGAGGTCGTTATAGGTGTCTTCTGAGGAAGAGATACACATGCTACCTTCCTTTTGTGAAGGTGTACCCTCTGACATGTCGCCCTCAGAGTGGTGTTTGGTGTTATTTCCGACGTTGCCAGCGGAATTATCACGAGAGATTGGAGATCGGGGTTCAAACGGAGAAAAGAAGATGTTGAGGCATTTTCTGGAGAACGGGGTTCAAATGGAGAAAGGGAGATGTTGCGGCATTTTCTGGAGAACGGGGTTCACAATGGCGATCGTGAGTTATCGTCAGGCGACTGGGGTTCAAACCGGAGAATGGGGTTCATTATTTTGGCAAACAGGAGAGCGGGGTTCAAATGCGGTGATCCGAGGATCATTTGCGCAAGAGAAAATTTGGGGTTCAAGAAAATGGAAAAAAATAGAGAAAACTTCGGGGTTCAAGAAAAGCATAAAAAGAAAAAGAAATATAATCCCCAGCGGATGTGTGGTATTCAAGCCATAGTTATCCCTGCGTTACCATTTATTTTGGTATCCAGGTCGACGTTGTTGTTTCGGTATTCAAGCCGACTTTCTCCGTACCAGACGGGTTTTTGTTTCAAGACTGCTTCTTCGCCGATTCTGACAGGCGTTGTTAATTATTTCCCATCAGAGTGCAAATTGTTCGTCTTTTCTCGGTATTCAATCACTCTTCATCCTGATCATCTGAAAGCCGAGGCTATTCATATCGACAGGTTCACAGTGGATTGAATAGGGGCAGCTGTAACACCTCAAAATTTGCCCTCCTCTCTTGGGACTAGCATATCATGTTGCATATCATTTTTAGGTCATTAGTCATTGCATATTGCATATCATGTGGTTACATTGTGCAAAGTCATCCTCACAAGTCTTGATCAGAAGATGGAGAGGTCATGTGCAAGCTAGGGTTTCATTGGACTGGTCATTAATCATCTGAGGATGTGGAGGTCCAAGTTAGGGTTTTGTGATTCTCAAGGAGATTGGTCTTCATCTTGATTGAAGTGATACAACATCATCATCATGGTTTGTTATCATCAAGTGTTGAAGCATATTCCTTGAGATTAGGGTTTTGACCATTGGTCAACCCTAATCAGTTGCATTGGGCCAATCAGGGCATGATCAGGAGATGGGGTCTATAATGTATATGGGGATCATCACATGATTATATGGAGCTAATTGAGGCTAGGGTTTCATCATTGAGCCATGTCATCAGAGAATTGGGGCTCAGATTGATCAGTGCCTGGCCAAATTCATCTATCAGTTGAGAAAGTCAACTGTGGTCAACTGTGCATGATTTTATGGATTTGGAGGTGGAAGAGAGTTGGATACACTTCATTCATGTTGAAACAAGTGTTATTTGACATGTCAAAGCTCAAGAATGGAGAAAATAAAGTCAGACAAGAAATTGCCAAAAATAGAAAGTGACTTGTAATGGAAGTTTCCAAAAATGGAAAGTTTTTGACCTCAAAATTACATGTCCAAGGAAGCTTAAAATGAAAATTTGTTCAACATGAAAGTTGTAGATCTTGGTCTCACCTTTCCAAAAAGTCCAAGAACTTGAAAATCCCATGTATGGTTGGCAAGTTATGGTCCATTCAATTTCAAAAATGACCCATAATCAGAGGGGCATAACTTCCACATGGAGTGTCCAAATTGAGTGATCTTTTTATGTGCAAACTCCATTTGACATGTACTTTCATGGTGCATAATTGGAATTCATCAAAAATGGTCAATGCAGAAAGTCAAATTTCAAGTGTACAGTTAAAAGATCCAAGGGCAAAATGGTCCAACTTGAGAAATAATGAGAATTTTTGAGTGGGGATTTTTGCAACACCTCACAAATGCAATTTGGAAATTGTTTGAATGGTCATAACATGTCAAGGTGCAATATTTGACCAAGTCACTTTTGGAATGCACTTGAAATGATACCATTTGCCATGACATAGTGAAAATCAAAATTACATAACCAATGACCATGGGACAAGTTGCAACACATCACACATGTCATTTTGAGAGTGTGTGAGTTGTCAATGAGCTGTCACAGGGCCTATTGTGAAATGGCATTTTTGCCCTTGCTTTGAAAATGACATTTTGCTAATTACATGTCATTTTGCTAATTTGGTGATTAAGAGCTTGATTAGTTGGAAGTATATATTCCTAATCCTAACTAACTTCTAAAAAATAATCACAATTCACAAAGATTCAACCATTTTTCCCTCCAAATTCTCCAAAATTCTCAAGAACATTCAAGAGCAAAAAATCCACAAAACTCTTTCAATTCTTCATCAAATTCGAAAATTCTTTTTGCTGCCTCTTCCTTGGATCTTCTTCTTGGACTGTTTCATCATTTCATCACCTAAAACCTCCAAATTCGTGACTGTTCAAGTGTTGGTTAATAATGGTGATTTGATTTTTCTTGCAATTGGAGTCGTGTTGGATTGATCTAGAGGCTACATTCACCTTCTCTATCATCAAGCTCCACCTGTTTCAAGGAATTGCGCATCAAAACCTCAAGAATCACTACTGCCTTCGAATTAAGGTGAGATTTCGAATCTCATGATTTGATGAGTTGCTATATGTGTTTTGTAGAGTGTTTCATGTAGATTATCATGATATAATTAGTTCTTGAAATGGTGAACCATAGGATAAGTTATGTTGATTCAAAGATTTGAGAGCAAAACCTAAAATGCTCGATCCAGGAAATTAGGAACAATTAGGCAAAATCGTGTGTATATTTGGACTCTACGTGATAAGACCTTTCCAATGACTATACGCATGATGATTTTTGTGGAGATTCAATGTTCTTCATGTTCTTGCAAATTCTGGAAAACGCGTTGATGAAGGTGATGAGATTTCTGGAAATTTGCTAGTTTGATCCGTGCCATGCGTTTCTGTTTTGAATTTCTTGTTTCCCGCCGCGCCTGGACCAATCACGCACCTCCACCTCAATTAGTGATGCTGTGTCGTTTTGGACCGGCCAGGCTTAATTACCATCGTGCCACTGGACTCAATTAAATTCATTTTAATTAATAATAACACTTAATAATTATTTAACAATTCATTTAAAACTTAGAAAAATCACAAAAAAATATTGGCTAATCAGAAAATAGTGAGGATTTTTTTGTTGGATCCTATTTTTCCCCTAGAATTTTATAGGCATGGTTTTAGAAGTTGTGCATGGTGAAATATTGACTTGGCCTATGGATCTTTGACTTATGTCATTTTTTTACATGTTTTGCCATTTTCACTGTGAAATACTCATACATTAAAAGAAATGCTTGAAATTTTTTATGCTCATTCTAGACATGTTGATGGTGATTTACATGTAAAGTTTGTGATTTTTGGATACCTGTGGAGTGAGATATGATTTTTTGAATCTAGGTGTGACAATTTGTGTCACACCTAGCTAGGTCAACTTCATGAATTCTTTTGCCTGACCTATGATTGTTGGATTGGATTGAAATTTTGCATGGATGATTATTGACATGTTGAGATGTTGTGTGAATTTTTCTGGATTTTTCTATGGCATTTTCAATTGGATTGATATTTTTCTTCTCTGTTGGTTAATTGTGCAACATTGTGTGACACATGTTTGTATATCTTGTGTGAAATTCTCATATGGTTTTGGATGAAGGTGAAATTTGGTATGCTGGTTGTAGACACATTGTAGGACATCCCTGTTTTGGTCCCATTCATTTCTTAATTGTTTTCACTCTGTTATGAATTTTTGAAGTGGATGCTTGCTTGAATGTATTGAATTGGCTTACATAATTGTGTTTGGATTTCTTGATTTTCATTAGCCTAGTTCCTTTTGTCCAATTGAGCTGAAAATTGACATGCTATACCTTGAATATGTCCTGTTTAGGTGTGAATTATTTGAGGATTTTTGGAATTATTTTGGTATGCTTTTGATGGAATTCATTCTGTTTGGACATTGGATGTTGCATTTGACCTAGTTTGACTTGTTTTGGTCATGAAATGAATATGGTGAATGATATGAGTATGGGACCAATTGCATTGGCTTTCTATTTGTGTTAATTTGATTGTGGTTGAGAATTACTTGCTGTTTAGAATTTTTTCTCCCTTTTGGACCCTAGGCTTGGCCTAGTGGTCTAGTTTCTCACATTTGGTGTGGATTTTCAGGATAAAATGCACAAAGCTTAAGGAGAATGATTCAAGTCAATTAAATTGAGATTGTTTGATGTTGAGAACTAATTTGACTTTTTTTTGTAGGTTGTGAAGCTTGAGCTTGAGCTTATAGCTTGCACTTATGTGCATTAACCTGTGTTGCTTAATCTGTATAGTCTGACTGATTAACATTTGCTGTTTATTGTTGTTTGTCTGAGTACTGATGATACTTGATTGATTTCAGGTACATTTAGTCGCTTACAGTTCCTTGAGAACTAGCTTGCTGTTGCTTGGTTTTTAAACCACTTGAGGTAGGACTTCTATTCTTCATGTAGTCTGGAAGACCCGGCCTGTTACTTGGCCGGGCAAATGTCTGAAGTCCTCCTTAAGAGGCGATGTTTGTGGTTGTTTACATTTGTGCCAAGCAGGTGAAGACCTCTATGAGGCAATTGGCGGAATCCAAGGGATATGCAATCTATCCCCCGCTATTCTGTGAGTCGTCCCTCTGCTCACACGGCTGTGTGTTGATGCATTGGGACACAAACCCAAGATCCTGTGCTGTTGCACAATCGAGTCAGAGTCTTTGAGCGTAGAAGGGTCCCTCCATTCTGGACCCACGCTCCTTTGTCTGAAGCTCTCCCTGGTTAGGGATAAGAGCTGTGAAGTCTAATCTTCACTCACCTTTCATCTGCTTCACCTTAGCCTCGTAATGGCAAGGTTAAGAGCGAATAATACCCATGTACAGATGACTTGCTTCGGCAGTCAAACCCATTGTTTGAGCCTCACTTGATTGGCTATAGTGTGTGCTATGTGAATACTTGCTTGAAATGCTTGTTTTGATCTGTTGATGCCTGTATGCTTGTATGCTTGCTTTCTTCCTGGATAGGATTAGCTTGCAGTTGTGCAAGTAGGTAGAAACCTGAACATAGGGTAATGATGCATGACAACACTAGGCTCGAGTCCAGCTCCCTGGTAGTGTGTCTTCCCTTGGTTTCTGGCTAGTTTTTCTTTCCCTTGAGGGGGAACTACATCGCCCTGATCCTCGTTCCAGACGAGGTATGTAGGCAGGAGACCGTGCGAGGTCTCTCCGGGCACTTTTTTTTTCTTTTGTGTGTGTTTGCTTGTTATCTTCTTGTGCGTGTTTGGTTCGGATGCCGACGTAAGTCCAGTGATTGGCGGTCGGGCTCCACGTTTGCCGTCTTGTGAGCGTTTTGGTTCGGATGCTGATGTAAGTCCAGTGATTGGCATTCAGGCTCCATGTTTGCCGGTGTGTTTATTTGTTTGTTTGGCGTGCGTGAGCCGAACTACGGCAGCTCTGATTCTCGTTCCAGACGAGATACGTAGGCATAGGATGCGACGTCCTATCGAGCTCTTTTCCCCTTAACCCCATCAGTGTTGTCTTCGGTGCGTGTGTGTGTGGTGTTTTAGCAACCTTTTCTTTTCTTAGAGCATGGATCCCGTCGAGTACGACGGACGTGAGGGGTGCTAATACCTTCCCCTTGCGTAACCGACTCCCTTACCCTTTCTCTTTGGTCGCGAGACCATTTCCTTTCCAGGTTTCTCTGAGCGTTTCCTTTCCCTATCTTGGGATAAATAACGCGCAGTGGCGGCTCTGTGTTGTGTTTTTATTTGAGGCTCGCCGGTTGTTTTTCGCGGATGCGACAACTGTCACCATGAATGACATTTTCTGAGTCAGTAGTATATGCACCATGCTTTTGCGCTGGTGTTCATCTCCACAATGTGACATGCCTACAAAAACCTATATGTTTCTTGTCAAAGACTCGCCCTTCGATCGCATATCATACCTTTGCAACCGACTCTCTATCACCTCACAAATTTTCCCATTAATAAGTTTAATGAATATATTATGGAAGAGAATGGTGAAGAAAAGTTATAATTGAATATGGATAAGGAGGAACCTTCATATGAAAGCTCTTAAAGTTTAAATTTTTCTTTTGTGGGATGAAGATAGAATAAATTTTAATTTCAAAGCATTGAGAGTCGCTGAGAGGATGATGAGTAGTTGAGAGAATGAAATCATGACTTCCAAAAGGATGATGAGCGGTTGAGCAAATAAAATTGTAACTGTCAAGAGAATGATGGTCGGTTGAGAGAATGAAACCAAGAAATTATGTAGCGGTTAATTGATCTCAAATGTACATGAAGGTTGGTTTTATTATGTGGTGATGAGTAGAAAAATAAAATATAAAAATAGTTTTCTCTGTAATGATAAATTTATAAAGACAAAGAGGAAGTTAAAAGGTAATTTTCTCATAAAACAGTTTTCTCTGTAATGATAAATTTATAAATCCAAAGAGGAAGTTAAAGGGTAATTTTTTCATTTAAGGATACATATCACATTCATTCGTTAATCATACACTAACACAACACACAAAACAAAATTCATCTTTCTTCCTTTATTTTTTTCTTAATTTTTTTTATTATTCATTTCCAAACCCTAATTTTAATTTCCCCATTTTTTATCCAATTTTCCATTATTGTTTTGGATCTAGGTGCTCCCTCACTTCCTCCTTATATAAGAGTTTCCATTTCACTTTAAATCCAAATAAATTTTTTGTCCGCTTTTTTTAATATTCACACGTGTCAAAATATAAACGTGTATTTTTTGTTTAATTTTGATTTTAATATAAACTGTTTTTGTAAAAAACTTTGTGATATGATTTATCTCCTCTCTCTCTCTCTCTCTCTCTCTGTCTCTCTCTCTCTCTCTCTCTCTCTCTCTTCCTTCACAATTTAAGAACATTAATAAAAAAATTATATAAAAGTATCAAATATATTAAATTTCATAGATATTTTTTATGTGATTAAATTAAATAGACATACTATCATTTTAATTTTCTGTTCTATTAATTAAACTTTGATTCACATTGATTGATGTTATAAGGATGCATTAATGGAGACATTGCATATACTAAAATATGCATTTCAATTCCAGTAGGCCTAACATTATTTTTGACTTTTCCATTTGATTTCATTGAAATGATTTTTACACTATAATTGAAAATATTGAAAAATAAATATATGAAAAATGCAACCAAAGTTGGGGAAAAAATCTAAATTAAGTTGAAATATTATAAAGAAAAAAGAAAAGATAGAAAGTGACAACCCTTCAATTCTTTAGTCATTATCTAGAAAGTATTCTCTTATCAAAACTTTACAACACAACAACAATAACGTTGTTACTTCACTTTTGATTTTCCAAATGAGAAAATTGTCCTTTTATATGGAGAAAGGAAAGTAATATAAAACCAAACTCCAAAATTTTATTGAAACCTCACTCTGTTGTAACTTGTATTGTGGTTCCTAAAATACTCTTATATCACCATCAAACATAAAGCTACACCAAAATGCTTAAACTATAACTATATATATACTTTCACCAAACTCATTAAAAACTCTATATTTAGTATTTACCATCAGAAAAGAAAAACTAAACAAATAAAAGAGTTTGATTCAATAGCAGGTAAACGAAATATTCATATTTATAGCATTATGTTCACAACTAAATGTTAATCTTTACTGTCAAGAATAAAAAAGTTAATATAGATTTGGAAAAAAAATTTATATGTGTAATTGCAAGAGAAAATATTGTGTTTAAGTTGAATAGAGAGACAAAATTTGACATATTTCAATTCAAGTTAGATGCTGTTTAGAAAATGGGAAGTGAGAAACACTCCAAATTCATCTTTGGGTCCATATTGAACCTTTATGATTTTTGGAATGAGAGAATCTTTGTTATTAACAACATCTATATACCAAAGATAAATTTGATTATGAATAACACAGTTTGTAAAAATGTAAAGAAATAATCTCCCATATGCAAGCTCCGGAATAGAAAAACCATTATCAAAACAGAGGTTAAAAATATTCTTATTAGTAAAAGAAGAAATATAATCAAAATACAAATGAAATAAAAGAGACCACAAAATATGTAAAATAAAATCTCACTGTCACCATGAATGACATTTTCTGAGTCAGTAGTATATGCACCATGCTTATGCGTTGGTGTTCATCTCCACAATGGGACAGGCCTACAAAAACCTATATGTTTCTTGTCAAAGACTAGCCCTTCGATCGCATATCATACCTTTGCAACCGACTCTCTATCACCTCACAAATTTCCCCATTAATAAGTTTAATGAATATATTATGGAAGAGAATGGTGAAAAAAAGTTATAATTGAATATGGATAAGGAGGAACCTTCATATGAAAGCTCTTAAAGTTTAAAATTTTCTTTTGTGGGATGAAGATAGAATAAATTTTAATTTCAAAGCATTGAGAGCCGCCGAGAGGATGATGAGTAGTTGAGAGAATGAAATCATGACTTCCAAAAGGATGATGAGCGGTTGAGCAAATAAAATTGTAATTGTCAAGAGAATGATGGTCGGTTGAGAGAATGAAACCAAGAAATTATGTAGCGGTTAATTGATCTCAAATGTACATGAAGGTTGGTTTTATTATGTGGTGATGAGTAGAAAAATAAAATATAAAAACAGTTTTCTCTGTAATGATAAATTTATAAAGACAAAGAGGAAGTTAAAAGGTAATTTTGTCATAAAGGATAATTTTGTCATAAAACAGTTTTCTCTGTAATGATAAATTTATAAATCCAAAGAGGAAGTTAAAGGGTAATTTTTTCATTTAAGGATACATATCACATTCATTAGTTAATCATACACTAACACAACACACAAAACAAAATTCATCTTTCTTCCTTTATTTTTTTCTTAATTTTTTTTATTATTCATTTCCAAACCCTAATTTTAATTTCCCCATTTTTTATCCAATTTTCCATTATTGTTTTGGATCTAGGTGTTTCCTCACTTCCTCCTTATATAAGAGTTTCCATTTCACTTTAAATCCAAATAAATTTTTTGTCCGCTTTTTTTAATATTCACACGTGTCAAAATATAAACGTCTATTTTTTGTTTAATTTTGATTTTAATATAAACTGTTTTTGTAAAAAACTTTGTGATATGATTTATCTCCTCTCTCTCTCTCTCTCTCTCTCTCTCTCTCTCTCTCTCTCACAATTTAAGAACATTAATAAAAAAATTATATAAAAGTATCAAATATATTAAATTTCATAGATATTTTTTATGTGATTAAATTAAATAGACATACTATCATTTTAATTTTCTGTTCTATTAATTAAACTTTGATTCACATTGATTGATCTTATAAGGATGCATTAATGGATACATTGCATATACTAAAATATGCATTTCAATTCCAGTAGGCCTAACATTATTTTTGACTTTTCCATTTGATTTCATTGAAATGATTTTTACACTATAATTGAAAATATTGAAAAATAAATATATGAAAAATGCAACCAAAGTTGGGGAAAAAATCTAAATTAAGTTGAAATATTATAAAGAAAAAAGAAAAGATAGAAAGTGACAACCCTACAATTCTTTAGTCATTATCTAGAAAGTATTCTCTTATCAAAAGTTTACAACACAACAACAATAACGTTGTTACTTCACTTTTGATTTTCCAAATGAGAAAATTGTCCTTTTATATGGAGAAAGGAAAGTAATATAAAACCAAACTCCAAAATTTTATTGAAACCTCACTCTGTTGTAACTTGTATTGTGGTTCCTAAAATACTCTTATATCACCATCAAACATAAAGCTACACCAAAATGCTTAAACTATAACTATATATATACTTTCACCAAACTCATTAAAAACTCTATATTTAGTATTTACCATCAGAAAAGAAAAACTAAACAAATAAAAGAGTTTGATTCAATAGCAGGTAAACGAAATATTCATATTTATAGCATTATGTTCACAACTAAATGTTAATCTTTACTGTCAAGAATAAAAAAGTTAATATAGATTTGGAAAAAAAAATTATATGTGTAATTGCAAGAGAAAATATTGTGTTTAAGTTGAATAGAGAGACAAAATTTGACATATTTCAATTCAAGTTAGATGCTGTTTAGAAAATGGGAAGTGAGAAACACTCCAAATTCATCTTTGGGTCCATATTGAACCTTTATGATTTTTGGAATGAGAGAATCTTTGTTATTAACAACATCTATATACCAAAGATAAATTTGATTATGAATAACACAGTTTGTAAAAATGTAAAGAAATAATCTCCCATATGCAAGCTCCGGAATAGAAAAACCATTATCAAAACAGAGGTTAAAAATATTCTTATTATTAAAAGAAGAAATATAATCAAAATACAAATGAAATAAAAGAGACTACAAAATATGTAAAAGAAAATCTCACTGTCACCATGAATGACATTTTCTGAGTCAGTAGTATATGCACCATGCTTTTGCGTTGGTGTTCATCTCCACAATGGGACAGGCCTACAAAAACCTATATGTTTCTTGTCAAAGACTCGCCCTTCGATCGCATATCATACCTTTGCAACCGACTCTCTATCACCTCACAAATTTCCCCATTAATAAGTTTAATGAATATATTATGGAAGAGAATGGTGAAAAAAAGTTATAATTGAATATGGATAAGGAGGAACCTTCATATGAAAGCTCTTAAAGTTTAAATTTTCTTTTGTGGGATGAAGATAGAATAAATTTTAATTTCAAAGCATTGAGAGCCGCCGAGAGGATGATGAGTAGTTGAGAGAATGAAATCATGACTTCCAAAAGGATGATGAGCGGTTGAGCAAATAAAATTGTAACTGTCAAGAGAATGATGGTCGGTTGAGAGAATGAAACCAAGAAATTATGTAGCGGTTAATTGATCTCAAATGTACATGAAGGTTGGTTTTATTATGTGGTGATGAGTAGAAAAATAAAATATAAAAACAGTTTTCTCTGTAATGATAAATTTATAAAGACAAAGAGGAAGTTAAAAGGTAATTTTGTCATAAAACAGTTTTCTCTGTAATGATAAATTTATAAATCCAAAGAGGAAGTTAAAGGGTAATTTTTTCATTTAAGGATACATATCACATTCATTCGTTAATCATACACTAACACAACACACAAAACAAAATTCATCTTTCTTCCTTTATTTTTTTCTTAATTTTTTTTATTATTCATTTCCAAACCCTAATTTTAATTTCCCCATTTTTTATCCAATTTTCCATTATTGTTTTGGATCTAGGTGCTCCCTCACTTCCTCCTTATATAAGAGTTTCCATTTCACTTTAAATCCAAATAAATTTTTTGTCCGCTTTTTTTAATATTCACACGTGTCAAAATATAAACGTCTATTTTTTGTTTAATTTTGATTTTAATATAAACTGTTTTTGTAAAAAACTTTGTGATATGATTTATCTCCTCTCTCTCTCTCTCTCTCTCTCTCTCTCTCTCTTCACAATTTAAGAACATTAATAAAAAAATTATATAAAAGTATCAAATATATTAAATTTCATAGATATTTTTTATGTGATTAAATTAAATAGACATACTATCATTTTAATTTTCTGTTCTATTAATTAAACTTTGATTCACATTGATTGATCTTATAAGGATGCATTAATGGATACATTGCATATACTAAAATATGCATTTCAATTCCAGTAGGCCTAACATTATTTTTGACTTTTCCATTTGATTTCATTGAAATGATTTTTACACTATAATTGAAAATATTGAAAAATAAATATATGAAAAATGCAACCAAAGTTGGGGAAAAAATCTAAATTAAGTTGAAATATTATAAAGAAAAAAGAAAAGATAGAAAGTGACAACCCTACAATTCTTTAGTCATTATCTAGAAAGTATTCTCTTATCAAAAGTTTACAACACAACAACAATAACGTTGTTACTTCACTTTTGATTTTCCAAATGAGAAAATTGTCCTTTTATATGGAGAAAGGAAAGTAATATAAAACCAAACTCCAAAATTTTATTGAAACCTCACTCTGTTGTAACTTGTATTGTGGTTCCTAAAATACTCTTATATCACCATCAAACATAAAGCTACACCAAAATGCTTAAACTATAACTATATATATACTTTCACCAAACTCATTAAAAACTCTATATTTAGTATTTACCATCAGAAAAGAAAAACTAAACAAATAAAAGAGTTTGATTCAATAGCAGGTAAACGAAATATTCATATTTATAGCATTATGTTCACAACTAAATGTTAATCTTTACTGTCAAGAATAAAAAAGTTAATATAGATTTGGAAAAAAAAATTATATGTGTAATTGCAAGAGAAAATATTGTGTTTAAGTTGAATAGAGAGACAAAATTTGACATATTTCAATTCAAGTTAGATGCTGTTTAGAAAATGGGAAGTGAGAAACACTCCAAATTCATCTTTGGGTCCATATTGAACCTTTATGATTTTTGGAATGAGAGAATCTTTGTTATTAACAACATCTATATACCAAAGATAAATTTGATTATGAATAACACAGTTTGTAAAAATGTAAAGAAATAATCTCCCATATGCAAGCTCCGGAATAGAAAAACCATTATCAAAACAGAGGTTAAAAATATTCTTATTATTAAAAGAAGAAATATAATCAAAATACAAATGAAATAAAAGAGACTACAAAATATGTAAAAGAAAATCTCACTGTCACCATGAATGACATTTTCTGAGTCAGTAGTATATGCACCATGCTTTTGCGTTGGTGTTCATCTCCACAATGGGACAGGCCTACAAAAACCTATATGTTTCTTGTCAAAGACTCGCCCTTCGATCGCATATCATACCTTTGCAACCGACTCTCTATCACCTCACAAATTTTCCCATTAATAAGTTTAATGAATATATTATGGAAGAGAATGGTGAAAAAAAGTTATAATTGAATATGGATAAGGAGGAACCTTCATATGAAAGCTCTTAAAGTTTAAAATTTTCTTTTGTGGGATGAAGATAGAATAAATTTTAATTTCAAAGCATTGAGAGCCGCCGAGAGGATGATGAGTAGTTGAGAGAATGAAATCATGACTTCCAAAAGGATGATGAGCGGTTGAGCAAATAAAATTGTAACTGTCAAGAGAATGATGGTCGGTTGAGAGAATGAAACCAAGAAATTATGTAGCGGTTAATTGATCTCAAATGTACATGAAGGTTGGTTTTATTATGTGGTGATGAGTAGAAAAATAAAATATAAAAAAAAAATTCTCTGTAATGATAAATTTATAAAGACAAAAAGGAAGTTAAAAGGTAATTTTGTCATAAAACAGTTTTCTCTGTAATGATAAATGTATAAATCCAAAGAGGAAGTTAAAGGGTAATTTTTTCATTTAAGGATACATATCACATTCATTCGTTAATCATACACTAACACAACACACAAAACAAAATTCATCTTTCTTCCTTTATTTTTTTCTTAATTTTTTTTATTATTCATTTCCAAACCCTAATTTTAATTTCCCCATTTTTTATCCAATTTTCCATTATTGTTTTGGATCTAGGTGCTCCCTCACTTCCTCCTTATATAAGAGTTTCCATTTCACTTTAAATCCAAATAAATTTTTTGTCCGCTTTTTTTAATATTCACACGTGTCAAAATATAAACGTGTATTTTTTGTTTAATTTTGATTTTAATATAAACTGTTTTTGTAAAAAACTTTGTGATATGATTTATCTCCTCTCTCTCTCTCTCTCTCTCTTCCTTCACAATTTAAGAACATTAATAAAAAAATTATATAAAAGTATCAAATATATTAAATTTCATAGATATTTTTTATGTGATTAAATTAAATAGACATACTATCATTTTAATTTTCTGTTCTATTAATTAAACTTTGATTCACATTGATTGATCTTATAAGGATGCATTAATGGATACATTGCATATACTAAAATATGCATTTCAATTCCAGTAGGCCTAACATTATTTTTGACTTTTCCATTTGATTTCATTGAAATGATTTTTACACTATAATTGAAAATATTGAAAAATAAATATATGAAAAATGCAACCAAAGTTGGGGAAAAAATCTAAATTAAGTTGAAATATTATAAAGAAAAAAGAAAAGATAGAAAGTGACAACCCTACAATTCTTTAGTCATTATCTAGAAAGTATTCTCTTATCAAAAGTTTACAACACAACAACAATAACGTTGTTACTTCACTTTTGATTTTCCAAATGAGAAAATTGTCCTTTTATATGGAGAAAGGAAAGTAATATAAAACCAAACTCCAAAATTTTATTGAAACCTCACTCTGTTGTAACTTGTATTGTGGTTCCTAAAATACTCTTATATCACCATCAAACATAAAGCTACACCAAAATGCTTAAACTATAACTATATATATACTTTCACCAAACTCATTAAAAACTCTATATTTAGTATTTACCATCAGAAAAGAAAAACTAAACAAATAAAAGAGTTTGATTCAATAGCAGGTAAACGAAATATTCATATTTATAGCATTATGTTCACAACTAAATGTTAATCTTTACTGTCAAGAATAAAAAAGTTAATATAGATTTGGAAAAAAAATTTATATGTGTAATTGCAAGAGAAAATATTGTGTTTAAGTTGAATAGAGAGACAAAATTTGACATATTTCAATTCAAGTTAGATGCTGTTTAGAAAATGGGAAGTGAGAAACACTCCAAATTCATCTTTGGGTCCATATTGAACCTTTATGATTTTTGGAATGAGAGAATCTTTGTTATTAACAACATCTATATACCAAAGATAAATTTGATTATGAATAACACAGTTTGTAAAAATGTAAAGAAATAATCTCCCATATGCAAGCTCCGGAATAGAAAAACCATTATCAAAACAGAGGTTAAAAATATTCTTATTATTAAAAGAAGAAATATAATCAAAATACAAATGAAATAAAAGAGACTACAGAATATGTAAAAGAAAATCTCACTGTCACCATGAATGACATTTTCTGAGTCAGTAGTATATGCACCATGCTTTTGCGTTGGTGTTCATCTCCACCATGGGACAGGCCTACAAAAACCTATATGTTTCTTGTCAAAGACTCGCCCTTCGATCGCATATCATACCTTTGCAACCGACTCTCTATCACCTCACAAATTTCCCCATTAATAAGTTTAATGAATATATTATGGAAGAGAATGGTGAAAAAAAGTTATAATTGAATATGGATAAGGAGGAACCTTCATATGAAAGCTCTTAAAGTTTAAATTTTTCTTTTGTGGGATGAAGATAGAATAAATTTTAATTTCAAAGCATTGAGAGCCGCCGAGAGGATGATGAGTAGTTGAGAGAATGAAATCATGACTTCCAAAAGGATGATGAGCGGTTGAGCAAATAAAATTGTAACTGTCAAGAGAATGATGGTCGGTTGAGAGAATGAAACCAAGAAATTATGTAGCGGTTAATTGATCTCAAATGTACATGAAGGTTGGTTTTATTATGTGGTGATGAGTAGAAAAATAAAATATAAAAACAGTTTTCTCTGTAATGATAAATTTATAAAGACAAAGAGGAAGTTAAAAGGTAATTTTGTCATAAAGGATAATTTTGTCATAAAACAGTTTTCTCTGTAATGATAAATTTATAAATCCAAAGAGGAAGTTAAAGGGTAATTTTTTCATTTAAGGATACATATCACATTCATTCGTTAATCATACACTAACACAACACACAAAACAAAATTCATCTTTCTTCCTTTATTTTTTTCTTAATTTTTTTTATTATTCATTTCCAAACCCTAATTTTAATTTCCCCATTTTTTATCCAATTTTCCATTATTGTTTTGGATCTAGGTGCTCCCTCACTTCCTCCTTATATAAGAGTTTCCATTTCACTTTAAATCCAAATAAATTTTTTGTCCGCTTTTTTTAATATTCACACGTGTCAAAATATAAACGTGTATTTTTTGTTTAATTTTGATTTTAATATAAACTGTTTTTGTAAAAAACTTTGTGATATGATTTATCTCTCTCTCTCTCTCTCTCTCTCTCTCTCTCTCTCTCTCTCTCACAATTTAAGAACATTAATAAAAAAATTATATAAAAGTATCAAATATATTAAATTTCATAGATATTTTTTATGTGATTAAATTAAATAGACATACTATCATTTTAATTTTCTGTTCTATTAATTAAACTTTGATTCACATTGATTGATGTTATAAGGATGCATTAATGGATACATTGCATATACTAAAATATGCATTTCAATTCCAGTAGGCCTAACATTATTTTTGACTTTTCCATTTGATTTCATTGAAATGATTTTTACACTATAATTGAAAATATTGAAAAATAAATATATGAAAAATGCAACCAAAGTTGGGGAAAAAATCTAAATTAAGTTGAAATATTATAAAGAAAAAAGAAAAGATAGAAAGTGACAACCCTACAATTCTTTAGTCATTATCTAGAAAGTATTCTCTTATCAAAAGTTTACAACACAACAACAATAACGTTGTTACTTCACTTTTGATTTTCCAAATGAGAAAATTGTCCTTTTATATGGAGAAAGGAAAGTAATATAAAACCAAACTCCAAAATTTTATTGAAACCTCACTCTGTTGTAACTTGTATTGTGGTTCCTAAAATACTCTTATATCACCATCAAACATAAAGCTACACCAAAATGCTTAAACTATAACTATATATATACTTTCACCAAACTCATTAAAAACTCTATATTTAGTATTTACCATCAGAAAAGAAAAACTAAACAAATAAAAGAGTTTGATTCAATAGCAGGTAAACGAAATATTCATATTTATAGCATTATGTTCACAACTAAATGTTAATCTTTACTGTCAAGAATAAAAAAGTTAATATAGATTTGGAAAAAAAAATTATATGTGTAATTGCAAGAGAAAATATTGTGTTTAAGTTGAATAGAGAGACAAAATTTGACATATTTCAATTCAAGTTAGATGCTGTTTAGAAAATGGGAAGTGAGAAACACTCCAAATTCATCTTTGGGTCCATATTGAACCTTTATGATTTTTGGAATGAGAGAATCTTTGTTATTAACAACATCTATATACCAAAGATAAATTTGATTATGAATAACACAGTTTGTAAAAATGTAAAGAAATAATCTCCCATATGCAAGCTCCGGAATAGAAAAACCATTATCAAAACAGAGGTTAAAAATATTCTTATTATTAAAAGAAGAAATATAATCAAAATACAAATGAAATAAAAGAGACTACAGAATATGTAAAAGAAAATCTCACTGTCACCATGAATGACATTTTCTGAGTCAGTAGTATATGCACCATGCTTTTGCGTTGGTGTTCATCTCCACCATGGGACAGGCCTACAAAAACCTATATGTTTCTTGTCAAAGACTCGCCCTTCGATCGCATATCATACCTTTGCAACCGACTCTCTATCACCTCACAAATTTCCCCATTAATAAGTTTAATGAATATATTATGGAAGAGAATGGTGAAAAAAAGTTATAATTGAATATGGATAAGGAGGAACCTTCATATGAAAGCTCTTAAAGTTTAAATTTTCTTTTGTGGGATGAAGATAGAATAAATTTTAATTTCAAAGCATTGAGAGCCGCCGAGAGGATGATGAGTAGTTGAGAGAATGAAATCATGACTTCCAAAAGGATGATGAGCGGTTGAGCAAATAAAATTGTAACTGTCAAGAGAATGATGGTCGGTTGAGAGAATGAAACCAAGAAATTATGTAGCGGTTAATTGATCTCAAATGTACATGAAGGTTGGTTTTATTATGTGGTGATGAGTAGAAAAATAAAATATAAAAACAGTTTTCTCTGTAATGATAAATTTATAAAGACAAAGAGGAAGTTAAAAGGTAATTTTGTCATAAAGGATAATTTTGTCATAAAACAGTTTTCTCTGTAATGATAAATTTATAAATCCAAAGAGGAAGTTAAAGGGTAATTTTTTCATTTAAGGATACATATCACATTCATTCGTTAATCATACACTAACACAACACACAAAACAAAATTCATCTTTCTTCCTTTATTTTTTTCTTAATTTTTTTTATTATTCATTTCCAAACCCTAATTTTAATTTCCCCATTTTTTATCCAATTTTCCATTATTGTTTTGGATCTAGGTGCTCCCTCACTTCCTCCTTATATAAGAGTTTCCATTTCACTTTAAATCCAAATAAATTTTTTGTCCGCTTTTTTTAATATTCACACGTGTCAAAATATAAACGTGTATTTTTTGTTTAATTTTGATTTTAATATAAACTGTTTTTGTAAAAAACTTTGTGATATGATTTATCTCCTCTCTCTCTCTCTCTCTCTCTCTCTCTCTCTCTCTCTCTCCTTCACAATTTAAGAACATTAATAAAAAAATTATATAAAAGTATCAAATATATTAAATTTCATAGATATTTTTTATGTGATTAAATTAAATAGACATACTATCATTTTAATTTTCTGTTCTATTAATTAAACTTTGATTCACATTGATTGATCTTATAAGGATGCATTAATGGATACATTGCATATACTAAAATATGCATTTCAATTCCAGTAGGCCTAACATTATTTTTGACTTTTCCATTTGATTTCATTGAAATGATTTTTACACTATAATTGAAAATATTGAAAAATAAATATATGAAAAATGCAACCAAAGTTGGGGAAAAAATCTAAATTAAGTTGAAATATTATAAAGAAAAAAGAAAAGATAGAAAGTGACAACCCTACAATTCTTTAGTCATTATCTAGAAAGTATTCTCTTATCAAAAGTTTACAACACAACAACAATAACGTTGTTACTTCACTTTTGATTTTCCAAATGAGAAAATTGTCCTTTTATATGGAGAAAGGAAAGTAATATAAAACCAAACTCCAAAATTTTATTGAAACCTCACTCTGTTGTAACTTGTATTGTGGTTCCTAAAATACTCTTATATCACCATCAAACATAAAGCTACACCAAAATGCTTAAACTATAACTATATATATACTTTCACCAAACTCATTAAAAACTCTATATTTAGTATTTACCATCAGAAAAGAAAAACTAAACAAATAAAAGAGTTTGATTCAATAGCAGGTAAACGAAATATTCATATTTATAGCATTATGTTCACAACTAAATGTTAATCTTTACTGTCAAGAATAAAAAAGTTAATATAGATTTGGAAAAAAAATTATATGTGTAATTGCAAGAGAAAATATTGTGTTTAAGTTGAATAGAGAGACAAAATTTGACATATTTCAATTCAAGTTAGATGCTGTTTAGAAAATGGGAAGTGAGAAACACTCCAAATTCATCTTTGGGTCCATATTGAACCTTTATGATTTTTGGAATGAGAGAATCTTTGTTATTAACAACATCTATATACCAAAGATAAATTTGATTATGAATAACACAGTTTGTAAAAATGTAAAGAAATAATCTCCCATATGCAAGCTCCGGAATAGAAAAACCATTATCAAAACAGAGGTTAAAAATATTCTTATTATTAAAAGAAGAAATATAATCAAAATACAAATGAAATAAAAGAGACTACAGAATATGTAAAAGAAAATCTCACTGTCACCATGAATGACATTTTCTGAGTCAGTAGTATATGCACCATGCTTTTGCGTTGGTGTTCATCTCCACCATGGGACAGGCCTACAAAAACCTATATGTTTCTTGTCAAAGACTCGCCCTTCGATCGCATATCATACCTTTGCAACCGACTCTCTATCACCTCACAAATTTCCCCATTAATAAGTTTAATGAATATATTATGGAAGAGAATGGTGAAAAAAAGTTATAATTGAATATGGATAAGGAGGAACCTTCATATGAAAGCTCTTAAAGTTTAAATTTTTCTTTTGTGGGATGAAGATAGAATAAATTTTAATTTCAAAGCATTGAGAGCCGCCGAGAGGATGATGAGTAGTTGAGAGAATGAAATCATGACTTCCAAAAGGATGATGAGCGGTTGAGCAAATAAAATTGTAACTGTCAAGAGAATGATGGTCGGTTGAGAGAATGAAACCAAGAAATTATGTAGCGGTTAATTGATCTCAAATGTACATGAAGGTTGGTTTTATTATGTGGTGATGAGTAGAAAAATAAAATATAAAAACAGTTTTCTCTGTAATGATAAATTTATAAAGACAAAGAGGAAGTTAAAAGGTAATTTTGTCATAAAGGATAATTTTGTCATAAAACAGTTTTCTCTGTAATGATAAATTTATAAATCCAAAGAGGAAGTTAAAGGGTAATTTTTTCATTTAAGGATACATATCACATTCATTCGTTAATCATACACTAACACAACACACAAAACAAAATTCATCTTTCTTCCTTTATTTTTTTCTTAATTTTTTTTATTATTCATTTCCAAACCCTAATTTTAATTTCCCCATTTTTTATCCAATTTTCCATTATTGTTTTGGATCTAGGTGCTCCCTCACTTCCTCCTTATATAAGAGTTTCCATTTCACTTTAAATCCAAATAAATTTTTTGTCCGCTTTTTTTAATATTCACACGTGTCAAAATATAAACGTGTATTTTTTGTTTAATTTTGATTTTAATATAAACTGTTTTTGTAAAAAACTTTGTGATATGATTTATCTCCTCTCTCTCTCTCTCTCTCTCTCTCTCTCTCTCTCTCTCTTCCTTCACAATTTAAGAACATTAATAAAAAAATTATATAAAAGTATCAAATATATTAAATTTCATAGATATTTTTTATGTGATTAAATTAAATAGACATACTATCATTTTAATTTTCTGTTCTATTAATTAAACTTTGATTCACATTGATTGATGTTATAAGGATGCATTAATGGATACATTGCATATACTAAAATATGCATTTCAATTCCAGTAGGCCTAACATTATTTTTGACTTTTCCATTTGATTTCATTGAAATGATTTTTACACTATAATTGAAAATATTGAAAAATAAATATATGAAAAATGCAACCAAAGTTGGGGAAAAAATCTAAATTAAGTTGAAATATTATAAAGAAAAAAGAAAAGATAGAAAGTGACAACCCTACAATTCTTTAGTCATTATCTAGAAAGTATTCTCTTATCAAAAGTTTACAACACAACAACAATAACGTTGTTACTTCACTTTTGATTTTCCAAATGAGAAAATTGTCCTTTTATATGGAGAAAGGAAAGTAATATAAAACCAAACTCCAAAATTTTATTGAAACCTCACTCTGTTGTAACTTGTATTGTGGTTCCTAAAATACTCTTATATCACCATCAAACATAAAGCTACACCAAAATGCTTAAACTATAACTATATATATACTTTCACCAAACTCATTAAAAACTCTATATTTAGTATTTACCATCAGAAAAGAAAAACTAAACAAATAAAAGAGTTTGATTCAATAGCAGGTAAACGAAATATTCATATTTATAGCATTATGTTCACAACTAAATGTTAATCTTTACTGTCAAGAATAAAAAAGTTAATATAGATTTGGAAAAAAAAATTATATGTGTAATTGCAAGAGAAAATATTGTGTTTAAGTTGAATAGAGAGACAAAATTTGACATATTTCAATTCAAGTTAGATGCTGTTTAGAAAATGGGAAGTGAGAAACACTCCAAATTCATCTTTGGGTCCATATTGAACCTTTATGATTTTTGGAATGAGAGAATCTTTGTTATTAACAACATCTATATACCAAAGATAAATTTGATTATGAATAACACAGTTTGTAAAAATGTAAAGAAATAATCTCCCATATGCAAGCTCCGGAATAGAAAAACCATTATCAAAACAGAGGTTAAAAATATTCTTATTATTAAAAGAAGAAATATAATCAAAATACAAATGAAATAAAAGAGACTACAGAATATGTAAAAGAAAATCTCACTGTCACCATGAATGACATTTTCTGAGTCAGTAGTATATGCACCATGCTTTTGCGTTGGTGTTCATCTCCACCATGGGACAGGCCTACAAAAACCTATATGTTTCTTGTCAAAGACTCGCCCTTCGATCGCATATCATACCTTTGCAACCGACTCTCTATCACCTCACAAATTTCCCCATTAATAAGTTTAATGAATATATTATGGAAGAGAATGGTGAAAAAAAGTTATAATTGAATATGGATAAGGAGGAACCTTCATATGAAAGCTCTTAAAGTTTAAATTTTTCTTTTGTGGGATGAAGATAGAATAAATTTTAATTTCAAAGCATTGAGAGCCGCCGAGAGGATGATGAGTAGTTGAGAGAATGAAATCATGACTTCCAAAAGGATGATGAGCGGTTGAGCAAATAAAATTGTAACTGTCAAGAGAATGATGGTCGGTTGAGAGAATGAAACCAAGAAATTATGTAGCGGTTAATTGATCTCAAATGTACATGAAGGTTGGTTTTATTATGTGGTGATGAGTAGAAAAATAAAATATAAAAACAGTTTTCTCTGTAATGATAAATTTATAAAGACAAAGAGGAAGTTAAAAGGTAATTTTGTCATAAAGGATAATTTTGTCATAAAACAGTTTTCTCTGTAATGATAAATTTATAAATCCAAAGAGGAAGTTAAAGGGTAATTTTTTCATTTAAGGATACATATCACATTCATTCGTTAATCATACACTAACACAACACACAAAACAAAATTCATCTTTCTTCCTTTATTTTTTTCTTAATTTTTTTTATTATTCATTTCCAAACCCTAATTTTAATTTCCCCATTTTTTATCCAATTTTCCATTATTGTTTTGGATCTAGGTGCTCCCTCACTTCCTCCTTATATAAGAGTTTCCATTTCACTTTAAATCCAAATAAATTTTTTGTCCGCTTTTTTTAATATTCACACGTGTCAAAATATAAACGTGTATTTTTTGTTTAATTTTGATTTTAATATAAACTGTTTTTGTAAAAAACTTTGTGATATGATTTATCTCCTCTCTCTCTCTCTCTCTCTCTCTCTCTCTCACAATTTAAGAACATTAATAAAAAAATTATATAAAAGTATCAAATATATTAAATTTCATAGATATTTTTTATGTGATTAAATTAAATAGACATACTATCATTTTAATTTTCTGTTCTATTAATTAAACTTTGATTCACATTGATTGATGTTATAAGGATGCATTAATGGATACATTGCATATACTAAAATATGCATTTCAATTCCAGTAGGCCTAACATTATTTTTGACTTTTCCATTTGATTTCATTGAAATGATTTTTACACTATAATTGAAAATATTGAAAAATAAATATATGAAAAATGCAACCAAAGTTGGGGAAAAAATCTAAATTAAGTTGAAATATTATAAAGAAAAAAGAAAAGATAGAAAGTGACAACCCTACAATTCTTTAGTCATTATCTAGAAAGTATTCTCTTATCAAAAGTTTACAACACAACAACAATAACGTTGTTACTTCACTTTTGATTTTCCAAATGAGAAAATTGTCCTTTTATATGGAGAAAGGAAAGTAATATAAAACCAAACTCCAAAATTTTATTGAAACCTCACTCTGTTGTAACTTGTATTGTGGTTCCTAAAATACTCTTATATCACCATCAAACATAAAGCTACACCAAAATGCTTAAACTATAACTATATATATACTTTCACCAAACTCATTAAAAACTCTATATTTAGTATTTACCATCAGAAAAGAAAAACTAAACAAATAAAAGAGTTTGATTCAATAGCAGGTAAACGAAATATTCAGATTTATAGCATTATGTTCACAACTAAATGTTAATCTTTATTATTAACAACATCTATATACCAAAGATAAATTTGATTATGAATAACACAGTTTGTAAAAATGTAAAGAAATAATCTCCCATATGCAAGCTCCGGAATAGAAAAACCATTATAAAAACAGAGGTTAAAAATATTCTTATTATTAAAAGAAGAAATATAATCAAAATACAAATGAAATAAAAGAGACTACAGAATATGTAAAAGAAAATCTCCCTGTCACCATGAATGACATTTTCTGAGTCAGTAGTATATGCACCATGCTTTTGCGTTGGTGTTCATCTCCACAATGGGACAGGCCTACAAAAACCTATATGTTTCTTGTCAAAGACTAGCCCTTCGATCGCATATCATACCTTTGCAACCGACTCTCTATCACCTCACAAATTTCCCCATTAATAAGTTTAATGAATATATTATGGAAGAGAATGGTGAAAAAAAGTTATAATTGAATATGGATAAGGAGGAACCTTCATATGAAAGCTCTTAAAGTTTAAAATTTTCTTTTGTGGGATGAAGATAGAATAAATTTTAATTTCAAAGCATTGAGAGCCGCCGAGAGGATGATGAGTAGTTGAGAGAATGAAATCATGACTTCCAAAAGGATGATGAGCGGTTGAGCAAATAAAATTGTAACTGTCAAGAGAATGACGGTCGGTTGAGAGAATGAAACCAAGAAATTATGTAGCGGTTAATTGATCTCAAATGTACATGAAGGTTGGTTTTATTATGTGGTGATGAGTAGAAAAATAAAATATAAAAACAGTTTTCTCTGTAATGATAAATTTATAAAGACAAAGAGGAAGTTAAAAGGTAATTTTGTCATAAAGGATAATTTTGTCATAAAACAGTTTTCTCTGTAATGATAAATTTATAAATCCAAAGAGGAAGTTAAAGGGTAATTTTTTCATTTAAGGATACATATCACATTCATTCGTTAATCATACACTAACACAACACACAAAACAAAATTCATCTTTCTTCCTTTATTTTTTTCTTAATTTTTTTTATTATTCATTTCCAAACCCTAATTTTAATTTCCCCATTTTTTATCCAATTTTCCATTATTGTTTTGGATCTAGGTGCTCCCTCACTTCCTCCTTATATAAGAGTTTCCATTTCACTTTAAATCCAAATAAATTTTTTGTCCGCTTTTTTTAATATTCACACGTGTCAAAATATAAACGTGTATTTTTTGTTTAATTTTGATTTTAATATAAACTGTTTTTGTAAAAAACTTTGTGATATGATTTATCTCCTCTCTCTCTCTCTCTCTCTCTCTCTCTCTCTCTCTCTCTCCTTCACAATTTAAGAACATTAATAAAAAAATTATATAAAAGTATCAAATATATTAAATTTCATAGATATTTTTTATGTGATTAAATTAAATAGACATACTATCATTTTAATTTTCTGTTCTATTAATTAAACTTTGATTCACATTGATTGATCTTATAAGGATGCATTAATGGATACATTGCATATACTAAAATATGCATTTCAATTCCAGTAGGCCTAACATTATTTTTGACTTTTCCATTTGATTTCATTGAAATGATTTTTACACTATAATTGAAAATATTGAAAAATAAATATATGAAAAATGCAACCAAAGTTGGGGAAAAAATCTAAATTAAGTTGAAATATTATAAAGAAAAAAGAAAAGATAGAAAGTGACAACCCTACAATTCTTTAGTCATTATCTAGAAAGTATTCTCTTATCAAAAGTTTACAACACAACAACAATAACGTTGTTACTTCACTTTTGATTTTCCAAATGAGAAAATTGTCCTTTTATATGGAGAAAGGAAAGTAATATAAAACCAAACTCCAAAATTTTATTGAAACCTCACTCTGTTGTAACTTGTATTGTGGTTCCTAAAATACTCTTATATCACCATCAAACATAAAGCTACACCAAAATGCTTAAACTATAACTATATATATACTTTCACCAAACTCATTAAAAACTCTATATTTAGTATTTACCATCAGAAAAGAAAAACTAAACAAATAAAAGAGTTTGATTCAATAGCAGGTAAACGAAATATTCATATTTATAGCATTATGTTCACAACTAAATGTTAATCTTTACTGTCAAGAATAAAAAAGTTAATATAGATTTGGAAAAAAAATTTATATGTGTAATTGCAAGAGAAAATATTGTGTTTAAGTTGAATAGAGAGACAAAATTTGACATATTTCAATTCAAGTTAGATGCTGTTTAGAAAATGGGAAGTGAGAAACACTCCAAATTCATCTTTGGGTCCATATTGAACCTTTATGATTTTTGGAATGAGAGAATCTTTGTTATTAACAACATCTATATACCAAAGATAAATTTGATTATGAATAACACAGTTTGTAAAAATGTAAAGAAATAATCTCCCATATGCAAGCTCCGGAATAGAAAAACCATTATCAAAACAGAGGTTAAAAATATTCTTATTATTAAAAGAAGAAATATAATCAAAATACAAATGAAATAAAAGAGACTACAGAATATGTAAAAGAAAATCTCACTGTCACCATGAATGACATTTTCTGAGTCAGTAGTATATGCACCATGCTTTTGCGTTGGTGTTCATCTCCACAATGGGACAGGCCTACAAAAACCTATATGTTTCTTGTCAAAGACTCGCCCTTCGATCGCATATCATACCTTTGCAACCGACTCTCTATCACCTCACAAATTTTCCCATTAATAAGTTTAATGAATATATTATGGAAGAGAATGGTGAAAAAAAGTTATAATTGAATATGGATAAGGAGGAACCTTCATATGAAAGCTCTTAAAGTTTAAATTTTCTTTTGTGGGATGAAGATAGAATAAATTTTAATTTCAAAGCATTGAGAGCCGCCGAGAGGATGATGAGTAGTTGAGAGAATGAAATCATGACTTCCAAAAGGATGATGAGCGGTTGAGCAAATAAAATTGTAACTGTCAAGAGAATGATGGTCGGTTGAGAGAATGAAACCAAGAAATTATGTAGCGGTTAATTGATCTCAAATGTACATGAAGGTTGGTTTTATTATGTGGTGATGAGTAGAAAAATAAAATATAAAAACAGTTTTCTCTGTAATGATAAATTTATAAAGACAAAGAGGAAGTTAAAAGGTAATTTTGTCATAAAGGATAATTTTGTCATAAAACAGTTTTCTCTGTAATGATAAATTTATAAATCCAAAGAGGAAGTTAAAGGGTAATTTTTTCATTTAAGGATACATATCACATTCATTCGTTAATCATACACTAACACAACACACAAAACAAAATTCATCTTTCTTCCTTTATTTTTTTCTTAATTTTTTTTATTATTCATTTCCAAACCCTAATTTTAATTTCCCCATTTTTTATCCAATTTTCCATTATTGTTTTGGATCTAGGTGCCTCACTTCCTCCTTATATAAGAGTTTCCATTTCACTTTAAATCCAAATAAATTTTTTGTCCGTTTTTTTAATATTCACACGTGTCAAAATATAAACGTCTATTTTTTGTTTAATTTTGATTTTAATATAAACTGTTTTTGTAAAAAACTTTGTGATATGATTTATCTCCTCTCTCTCTCTCTCTCTCTCTCTCTCTCTCTCTCTCTCTCCTTCACAATTTAAGAACATTAATAAAAAAATTATATAAAAGTATCAAATATATTAAATTTCATAGATATTTTTTTGTGATTAAATTAAATAGACATACTATCATTTTAATTTTCTGTTCTATTAATTAAACTTTGATTCACATTGATTGATCTTATAAGGATGCATTAATGGATACATTGCATATACTAAAATATGCATTTCAATTCCAGTAGGCCTAACATTATTTTTGACTTTTCCATTTGATTTCATTGAAATGATTTTTACACTATAATTGAAAATATTGAAAAATAAATATATGAAAAATGCAACCAAAGTTGGGGAAAAAATCTAAATTAAGTTGAAATATTATAAAGAAAAAAGAAAAGATAGAAAGTGACAACCCTACAATTCTTTAGTCATTATCTAGAAAGTATTCTCTTATCAAAACTTTACAACACAACAACAATAACGTTGTTACTTCACTTTTGATTTTCCAAATGAGAAAATTGTCCTTTTATATGGAGAAAGGAAAGTAATATAAAACCAAACTCCAAAATTTTATTGAAACCTCACTCTGTTGTAACTTGTATTGTGGTTCCTAAAATACTCTTATATCACCATCAAACATAAAGCTACACCAAAATGCTTAAACTATAACTATATATATACTTTCACCAAACTCATTAAAAACTCTATATTTAGTATTTACCATCAGAAAAGAAAAACTAAACAAATAAAAGAGTTTGATTCAATAGCAGGTAAACGAAATATTCATATTTATAGCATTATGTTCACAACTAAATGTTAATCTTTACTGTCAAGAATAAAAAAGTTAATATAGATTTGGAAAAAAAATTATATGTGTAATTGCAAGAGAAAATATTGTGTTTAAGTTGAATAGAGAGACAAAATTTGACATATTTCAATTCTAGTTAGATGCTGTTTAGAAAATGGGAAGTGAGAAACACTCCAAATTCATCTTTGGGTCCATATTGAACCTTTATGATTTTTGGAATGAGAGAATCTTTGTTATTAACAACATCTATATACCAAAGATAAATTTGATTATGAATAACACAGTTTGTAAAAATGTAAAGAAATAATCTCCCATATGCAAGCTCCGGAATAGAAAAACCATTATCAAAACAGAGGTTAAAAATATTCTTATTATTAAAAGAAGAAATATAATCAAAATACAAATGAAATAAAAGAGACCACAAAATATGTAAAAGAAAATCTCACTGTCACCATGAATGACATTTTCTGAGTCAGTAGTATATGCACCATGCTTTTGCGTTGGTGTTCATCTCCACAATGGGACAGGCCTACAAAAACCTATATGTTTCTTGTCAAAGACTCGCCCTTCGATCGCATATCATACCTTTGCAACCGACTCTCTATCACCTCACAAATTTCCCCATTAATAAGTTTAATGAATATATTATGGAAGAGAATGGTGAAAAAAAGTTATAATTGAATATGGATAAGGAGGAACCTTCATATGAAAGCTCTTAAAGTTTAAAATTTTCTTTTGTGGGATGAAGATAGAATAAATTTTAATTTCAAAGCATTGAGAGCCGCCGAGAGGATGATGAGTAGTTGAGAGAATGAAATCATGACTTCCAAAAGGATGATGAGCGGTTGAGCAAATAAAATTGTAATTGATGGTCGGTTGAGAGAATGAAACCAAGAAATTATGTAGCGGTTAATTGATCTCAAATGTACATGAAGGTTGGTTTTATTATGTAATGATAAATTTATAAAGACAAAGAGGAAGTTAAAAGGTAATTTTGTCATAAAGGATAATTTTGTCATAAAACAGTTTTCTCTGTAATGATAAATTTATAAATCCAAAGAGGAAGTTAAAGGGTAATTTTTTCATTTAAGGATACATATCACATTCATTAGTTAATCATACACTAACACAACACACAAAACAAAATTCATCTTTCTTCCTTTATTTTTTTCTTAATTTTTTTTATTATTCATTTCCAAACCCTAATTTTAATTTCCCCATTTTTTATCCAATTTTCCATTATTGTTTTGGATCTAGGTGCTCCCTCACTTCCTCCTTATATAAGAGTTTCCATTTCACTTTAAATCCAAATAAATTTTTTGTCCGCTTTTTTTAATATTCACACGTGTCAAAATATAAACGTCTATTTTTTGTTTAATTTTGATTTTAATATAAACTGTTTTTGTAAAAAACTTTCTGATATGATTTATCTCCTCTCTCTCTCTCTCTCTCTCTCTCTCTCCTTCACAATTTAAGAACATTAATAAAAAAATTATATAAAAGTATCAAATATATTAAATTTCATAGATATTTTTTATGTGATTAAATTAAATAGACATACTATCATTTTAATTTTCTGTTCTATTAATTAAACTTTGATTCACATTGATTGATCTTATAAGGACTAGCGTTCAGACGGGCACTCCCGTGCCCGTCTGCCCGCTTTTTTTAATGCGCACAGTAGAGAAAAATAAATATTTCTTTTTCTTTTTATGAGGTTTCTACTATAGGGCGCATTAAAGCACAATATTATTACATTTTGAAAATGATAAATAAAGATATTCAAAATTATATCGAAGCATGCAGAGTAATATTGATACTGTGCAATCAATGACGTTCTTTAAGAGGAATGTCGAACATGAAATCTCTATTCGAAGTATTTTCTTTTTCTCTGCAATTGTTTTCCATAGTAAAGAAAAAATGTAAGACTCTTAAATTAGAATTTTTTTAGAGAAAAAGATAGTAAAATTAATAGTAAGTTGTGTAATATTATAGCTTTTGCTTACCTTATAAATATTCGAATCAATTCTTCGTACATCCCTTTATCAATGCGCTCTTGAGATTTAAAAAACTACAAATACATGACGAAATGTCATATTATAAAAGACATACATTCAGAACATATGACTCGTTTGAATATAATATGGTTTATTACGACACAAATAATACCTAGAGAATGGAGATACTTTGTTTTAGTCTAGATTTGGTAGAACAACAGTTATGACTTGTTTCTGAATTACCTGGATTTCTGTTAAATAAGGAAAACAATGGACTTAGTAAATATATATGGTTTTATTTACATAAACCACAAATAGCAGTTAAATTCATGCATTCAAAAATAAAAAACCTCTCTATCCTTTGAGATATTATTTCTCTTTTCACCATTTTCCAAAGTTGTGTTTTATCTGTTATCACTGTGGAGCTCCAACCGATGGAGGAAATTTTCAAACGTTTGACCTGTTTCAATGAGGATGATAAAAATGTTACTGAAAGAGTGATGAAAGTGCAAGAATTTTTTTATACGTATTACGGAAAAGATAAATACACCTTATTGTCGAGTTTGTCGATGGATGAAATACTTTGTTCATCCTTCCATGTGTTCCATTTATCTTCAAAGTCTGTTATCTAAAATTTATTGCATAAGAATAGTGAGAATAACTATCACCCCACTTATATCTAACATAAAAGCATAAAATAAATGATTAAGTATAACTTACTTTCATGTTGAAGCAAGTTTCAATATTCTTTCGTCTCAACTCCTTACATAATTGAAAGATTTCATCGTGTTCTAGTTTGGCTGTATATTAAAGTAAAAGAAAATTATATTTAGTTATTATATATCTATGATATAAATAATACAATATAAGCCTGGTATGTCATGTAACCAAAATGGGAATCAACGTGTGAGCAATTTTTTCAATGTACTTAATAAATACATGCGGGTGCGATAAAAGAATTTGTTTGTAGACTACATTTTTTGTGTAGTCACCATCTTCTCCTTTCAATTTTCCTTCCCTGGTTAAAACTCTTGTCGTAGTCTGTGAAACACCCCTGGATAAAGCCACATATAACTGTCCATGACTAAAAACATGTCGTGGAAGATATATTCCAACATTTGGAATGGTTTGTCCTTGTGATTTATTTATTGTAATTGCAAAAATTAGCCGCACAGGAAACTGCTTTCTACTAAGGACAAAAGGCAGACCATCACTTGCAGATGTTTTTATTTTAATTCTAGGCAAAAAAGCATGTTTTCCTGCGTTGCTTCCTGTTAGGATTTCCACATCCAACATATTCATAAATAAACCACGACATAATAACCGGGTCCCATTACACAATCCATATCTAGGATCTAGATTTCGTAATAACATCAATGGTGCACCCTTTTTTATCTTTAGAATATGTGGTGGCAAACTACCTTGTGCAATTGAGTTTAAGAATTCTTGCTGGTATAAATTATGATTATCTCCTTCAACCTCGTCAAACGATAACAAATTATGTTCTTCTCCTGGAAACTGATCGATAATCATATCATTCAATTTCTGGACATCATCATTTGTTGGTGTCAAAATAGCTCTTTGTACCATATATGGGGCATCCCAACCATGCAACTCTAAATTAGGAAAAATATGTTGGATAAGTACCTGTATGGAATGTTCACCTTCCCATGGGATTGCAATATGTAAAGGTAACCTCACCATGTCATCTGGTTTGGTAGGTTCAACACCATCACCAATGCGAATAAGAAATTCTGCAAACTCTTGATCATGCAATGATCGCATATTTTGACGCAAACGCAAAATCTTGGTATGATTCCATAAATGAGACTGAACAATACACGCTGAAATCATTTGTGCCTTAGTACCTTTTCTTACAACAGGAAGAACTTGACGAAAATCCCCCCCCCCCCCCCCATGATCAGAACTTTTCCACCAAATGGAGCATTGTTGCTACAAATGTCTTGTAATGATCGATCCAAGGCTTCCAAACAATTTTTGTTTGTCATTGGTGCTTCATCCCAAATGATTGCGGCAGCAACTCTAATGAGATTTGCAAGATCCTTTTGCTTTTCAATACCACAAATGGAACTCGGTTAAATATCAATAGGGATCTTAAATCGAGAGTGTGCAGTCCTACCACCGGGTAACAATGTTACAGCTATACCAGATGATGCAGTTGCTAAGACAATTTCTCCTCTACTTCTTAAACTTTCCATTAATGTTCTATACAGGAATGTTTTACCTGTTCCTCCTGGACCATCAACAAAAAATACCCCACTGTGTTTTTGAACAATTACATTCATAATGGTGTTGAATGCAATCATTTGATCATTATTTAACTTAGCAATAGATTCAAATATCTTCATTGGGGATATCGATCGCTAACTCCTCTTGTATGATACTTGGAACTGCACCTCTGTCTATTGTATTAGGGGGTAAAGATGGGAGATCATAATCATCAATCTTTTTACCGTGAAGGTTTAAGAGTTCATTCAAGTCCTTCAACAACATATTAGTTAAGTCTGATTCCACAACATTGTTAGCTGTTTGATAATCCTCTACCATATGTGTAAAAAACTCATTCCAAAGGCCTCTAACATCAGTAGGTTCACAAAATATTAAAATCGTCACGAATAACCTTCGTAAAGCATATGGCATTCGGAGACTCGTAGCCTTAACCAAACAATCACGAATACTATGATCAGTCTCTAGAAATCCCCTATCCTCGGCTGATTTTTTGAATGTACTGAAAGTCATGCCGTTATTTGTAAGAAGATATTCCCAACTGGTTGGACCTGTGACATGCGATAACAATAGTCGCAAGTAAAACTTATCTCCCTCCGAAGGTGAGACCGTATAGATTCTCCCGATAACTTTTCTTGTTGATCGCCTACGATGCCATTCCATACCCCGCTTGTTCCAACAATAATGCTCTGGAATTTCTCTATACAGATACTTTCTTGCTTGTGGATCTCGTAGATTCAATGCAAAGAATTGTGTGAGCATTGTTTTGGAGTTGCGTTCATTATTTAACACATCTGCAATTTGCTGATGATCATAAAAGCGCACTTGATGGCGGTTCGGCAAGTGGATCTGCAATCTTTCAACCGAAGGATATAATCGGTAAAGAGTGAATCGAAATATTTTCCATAATGCCTCGGGAGCACAAATCCATCTTGCATCAACATATTGTTGAACTTCATCCATGTATGATCCTTTATGAACCTCCACAGCCACACGATCAGGGCCCTTGTACACATATTTGTATAGATACTTGATACTTTTAATGCTACTGCAAATCTCTACATTGATGTGACAATCATACTTTAACAGTAACCAAGGGTTATAAGGAACCACCCATCTATTATCGACAGACCTATCTCTACCTAACGATACAGACTCATCAAATCTTCTCCTATACTCGGGATATGAGTCAGTGCCTTGACGTGTTTCATCCAAGAATTGTTTGGGATACCTTTTTTTACAATGTCCGTCTTTCATACATGGAGACTTTCGGTTGATTATGCCGCAAGGTCCGTGGATCATATGTCTTATAACAGCTTCATGCAACTGTGGTTCACATTCTAATTTAGGTAAATCTGCTCTTACCATACTATCATAATCTTTTGGGTCACGCAACTTATCGTTACTTTCTAAGACCAATAACATATGCACATGCGGCAGTCCTCGCTTTTGAAATTCAGTGACATACATGTAGCTTTTAACTTTACCCAAGACTCCTTTATTAATAACATCATTCTTCAATTTCTCAAATTTCGAACGAAATATTCTTGTTAGCAAATCTGGACGATCTTGTGGTGTTTGAAAAGGCAAAAGTTCTGATGTTATCTCACTCCAAGAAGGATTGCATGTCATTGTTAGAAAAATATCTGGTTTACCGCCATTAAGAACAATAGCCATGCCATCCTCATAACGTTGTGTCATGTCTCGACGACCGCCAATAAATGATGATGACAATATTGTTCTTTTTCCAATGTTCTCTACGATGATTCATGAAATGCATTAGTATTAGAATATATGAATTATTAGCATTAGAAGTACAACTAATTATTAATCTAAAACTGTATATTTATGCTATATGAATTTGTACCTGCATTAGTTTCACCAACATGCAAAGCATCATGTAAACCTTGGTACAGTTCAGAACGTATATCACCTTGGTGCTCTTTAACCCACCTTAATCTCCCTGATTCAATTTTGACATAATTGTCTACAACATATTGTTGCAACAGTCGACCCGCATTTAACAACATTGATTGATCATTTGGGCGAATCTACAGTTGATTGAAAAAAATGTCGGTGTTAAATTTAAAGTTTTTTAAACAACACTTAGCTAAGTAGATTATCTACTAAAATTAATCCAAATTTACCTGAAGCATGTAACTGTAATATGCTCGACATGACACTCTTCGTCCATTGCAATTTGTTGTGTTGATGTCCCAACCATGCGTCCCAAATGGAAACAATATAGGGTATTATAAAGGATCATAATATCCCTTTGTCTCTTGAACTTTCTTGAGATTTCCATCACAACGGATGGCATTAATATCCCTTCCATAATCCATAGAATCTGCATCACATCCAACAATAATTGCCGCAACTTGTTCAGCAGTTGGAAGATTGTATTGATGGTGATTACTTGGACACTCCTTAAGTATGAGGCTATATTCACTGATATTTGAAAGTATTGAAAGTTGCTTGAACCTAATTACAAAAGGATTAAACTGATGGAGCATTTTCTGTAATTTGTGAACTACATTTTGGTGCAGCTGTGGATTTTCCTGCATTCTATTATGTAGCTCATTATCGGTGTCGTAGATGTATAGTTGTAAGAAACGCGGCCTGACACCCTCATTCGGATAGAAACCTCCTATGTTATGGTAAAAAGCACCTTGAGCACGAAATGTGTATATACCACGACCAGATGCAAGAATATTCTCATCAACATGAACACCAATTGAAGTGAATGAAAGCACATGGTTATAACTTCGAATATGTTGCCTAAAATGTTTTCCTTTAGCTGAACCATCCAAAAATAATTGTTGCAATTCTATAGGAGCATCAACTCGTGAGAATGATACCTTTCCACCATTACAACATGTGTCACGTGATTCATGATGAAACAATCTTGCATTGCAGTGTCTACAGGTAAATGGATGAGGCAACCGGGATTTTGCCATCATCATATTATTTTTGAAATTTCGAGCAATATTGTGCTTTGCTCAAAAAGCATGTCCTGATTCCACAGGCAGGAGTTTGATATTGATTACTAAATATTTATCTAAAAACTAAAATACAAATAAAAAATATATGCAAGATGCTTCAATTATTATATTTTAATATTGCATGATTTTAAATTTTATGTCACATGAGCAAATGCTACATTTATTTGAAGCAAAATTTTTACGAACATACCTTGAGGACGACGTGATAATGCACCATTTTCTCTGGCGTCCATGTTAACATATGATATTACTGCATCCTCCAAAGCTTCATCAACATCCATATCATCTGATACAAAAATAATAATTAATATATATACATTTGTAAAAATTAATACTCGCATACTTAGAACTATATCATTTATACCTGTATCGGATTGACTCGTGTTGTTTCATTGATTAGGTGATGTGCAATTACGATCTGCGGATTTAAATACATAAAATAAGATATGACGAAAGCGAACAAAATTATGAAATGTAATATAATATATATATATATATATATATATATATATATATATATATATATATATATATATATATATATATATATATTGATAATCACCAACCAAGTGCAACATCATTAACATGTGTAATTCTACTTGGGTTGGCTTCACTGTCATGAGTTCCTTGAAAGTGTGATCTTGGAAAAGTCATATTTGTAAAATTTTGAAATGAACCTCTCGACTGACTGTTTATAGGGAGAGATGTTTGAGCTTGTTTCTCTTGCTCTTTTCGCCGCCTATAATTTTCACGTCGTCTCGACAAATTGTTTTCTCTCTGCTCGTTGCTTATATTTTGTCTCCTCTTCCTTTCATTTTCAGACCTTCTTGACCTCTGTTGTTGACTTGATATTTGACGGGTATTATTTTCCATTTTATTAATGTAATTGTCAACTGGAAACTATACTGAATCCTCTACAAAAACATAAAATTAAAATAAAATAAATTATGAAAATTAAAAAAATAAGCATGAATAACATATAATCATTATATTATTCTATATACTATTTTATTAAGTTATATCATTATATTATGCTTATAAAAAATTACATAAGCATATAATCAAATTATCAATAAACATAAACATAACTTGATATGGTATTCTATATACTATTTTCATAATTGGATATGGTATTCTATATAGTATTAGCGCAGTAAAAAATAGTATATAGAATAATATATGCTTATATGAAAATAACTTGATATAATCATTATATTATGCTTATAAAAAATGCTTATATGCTTAATAAAAATTATAAAAATTAAAAAAATAAGCATAAATAACTTGATATATTATTCACTTGATATATTTTCATACAATATACTAATTTAACTTGATATATTTTCATTCTATATACTAATTTAACTTGATAAATAATTTATGTTAAAATTAAAATTTTAAAAAAATGGTATTCTATAAGAGAGAACAAAGTCAAAATGCAATGCAAAGAAAACGGGAGTGATACTTTTCTTCTCTCTAACACTTTCTATTCCCTTACATTTTTAAATTTATTTTTATCTCTTTTGGTTACTTTTCTAGAAACTTTAAATTATTTCAGTAACTTCAATTAAGTCATGCATCTTTTTCATGTTTCTGCATTAAACTTTGAGGATTTTTATAAGAGCACCACACAATTTCAAGTATACTATAAATTTAAAAATGTTGTTGATTTCCGCAAATAACCTACATAAATGTTGCATGACGTACATAAATGTTGATAAATTTTTTAGTGAGATTTGATTTTTGTTTTTTTTCATATAATATTGAATTTGCGCATTCAAAATAATTTTAATAATTGAATTATTTCTACTTAATCTAACCTAGTTAAAATACATTAAATATATCACTTACGTAATAATTATGTAATATATTATTGTATTACACTTTATCTAAAATACGTTAAAATAAGTGTTGCAGTGAATAAGATGATTTTATTATTCAAATTATGAAAATATATTAAAATAAGCATTACACTTTGTATGTTACCCAAAATACATTAATATTGTTTTATATTAACCAATAAAATATCATGTTACCCAAAATACGTTAATATTGTTTTCTTTTGAGTAATAAAATATTATGTTACCCAGAATTTCCACCAATTTATTAATTAATATTTCGTTGAACTAATTATTTTAATAATTAACTAATAATTAAATTATTATAGTATGCCAGTCCATTAAATCAATTTAAGTTGTGAACATCACACCCCCGCTAAATCAGTTGTGGATTCTGTCCGTTGCATTTTGTTTAGGCCATTACCTAAATATATAGGTGGTCTTTTGTCCGAAGGTACTCATATGAAATTTTGTCTCTCTTAATTATTAATTTATTATTAAAATAACTTCTATAATGTTTGTCCCGTCCAAATAATTATGTGAAAGGTATTTTAAATAATTTGTCCGAAAGTACAAATTAGTAAAACGTGGTTATTAAAAATAACCGGTATATGAGTACCTAAATATATGAACATACAAAGTGCTACTAATTTCTTAATGCTTTTTAATTAATATAATATAGAGTTTATAAGTTAGGAACTATTAAAAACATCATAATTATAAAATCTTGAATGTTCGTAGGATCGTTGTTGGTGGTGGTTCACCTTCTTTCTTTTTGTTAATGCACTTTTCTTTTCCACTTTCACAATTGCATAATGGAGGACTATAAATAAGTGAAAAAAGTTGATTATACAAATATGAACAAATCCTAACAAAAATTCCAGTGTTGCTTTCGAGCAAAGAAGTCATAAATAGAAGTTAGAATTTCACGTACCTTCAAGAAATTTCTGGCAAGGCAGTTCAATCGCGAAGGTTGACCGTTGGATGTATCAGCGGTGATGTCGGAAGTTCAGTGGTGCTTTTGGTTGTTGTTGTAACCGGAGGAAATAAAAAAAATGAAAATCGTGAATGTTCATAGGATCGTTGTTGGTGGTGGTTCACGTGAGAGATGAAGGTTTATGTTATGGTGAAAGATAAATATGGTTGGTAATTGTTTTTGTAGCAGCCAATAATAAGAACATTGATATTGAGAAGTTAAGGAAATATTTTGGTATGTCAGAGAAACTCCCATTTAAAATTAAACTGTCATTTCGTATATGTTGTAACTACTATTCCTATTTTGTAGGAGTCAAAATTTGATAATAGGAATAAAAATGTGAGAAGTTATAAAGTGAAAATTTTGGTGATGTCACATAAACTCCCATTTACACTTGGATTTTATGTGTGTAAGCCAATGCATCCATTATTTAAAATTAAACTGTCATTTCCTATATGTTGTAACTGCTATTCCTATTTTGTAGGAGTTAAAATTTGATAATAGGAATAAAAACGCGAGAAGTTATAAAGTGAAATATTTTGTTAAACTGTTCCATAAGTATAGGATGGTATGAGTGCCACATATTATTATTATTGGATAAAATAAAAGAAAAAGAATTAAAAAATATATGGGTAAAATCGGGAGAAAAATAGGTCACTCCAAATAGATGTATTCCCTTTATATATAGGTAAGACAGTTTGTTTTTATATAACACTACGTGCCTTTTGTCCATTGTTTTTTAGTGTACACACGCGTCAAAATATAAATGAGTATTTTTTTATTTTAATAAACTTCATAAAATATTTTAATAAGTGTTTCATCAAAGTCTTTGTCTCATTTTCATCTTATTGTTATTGATCTTAGATGTGCTCATGATCTAATTACGTCTGCATTTTTTTAATGGACCTCGGGAAAGTGGAGTGTAATATTTCATTGATTATATGATCTAATATTTTATTTTAATACATGTTATAATATCTAGGAACATATCATCATGTAAACGTTAATTTAAATCAAAGATAATATTTAAGAAAACAACAACAAATATAATAAATGATAAAACATTTAACACAAACTAAAACTAAATATAAGTACCATTTAAATATATACACCATTTAGATATAAACAATAATTGTCATGGTGATATGCTATTTTATTTACAATTATGCTGTAGTGTTGTCTACGCATATTGTAGTGTTGTCTACGCATATCGTCGTCTTGTCGGATTACCATTCTCAATCACAAATCAATACATTGAAAAAGAAGAGATTGGAATTGTGGATTTGTGAGAAAAATTATATGGTATTAATTAGAAATTTGATTTTGTGATATATGCATAAAGCAATTATACATTTAAATATATACACCATTTAGATATAAACAATAATTGTCATGGTGATATGCTATTTTGTTTACAATTGTGCTGTAGTGTTGTCTACGCATATCGTCGTCTTGTCGGATTACCATTCTCAATCACAAATCAATACATTGAAAAAGAAGAGATTGGAATTGTGGATTTGTGAGAAAAACTATATGGTATTAATTAGAAATTTGATTTTGTGATATATGCAGAAAGCAATTATACGACATGATACTAATTGCTATTGGAGTATAAAATTCAGTAGTTATAAGCAATGCCAATTACGGTAGAAATTTGCCCATAATGGTAGTACACAAAAGATGCAAATTGCTATTGCAATAGAGAAAGAAATTAGAAATTGCTATGTAATTATACGAATTCATGGCAATTTTTTTGCTATAAATAAGATGAAAAAAAACCACCCATAACTTGAAGCAGTTTTTTTGTGAAAAACTAAATTCCATTATTTAAAGTATAAGGAAATTGTTACTAAATTCCATTATTGCTGTAACCGTTTCTTCTCATCCTAATTCTAGAGTGTGGGTAGTTATTGTTGTTTATATGATCTAATATTTTATTTTAATACATGTTATAATATCTAGGAACATATCATCATGTAAACGTTAATTTAAATCAAAGATAAATATTTAAGAACACAACAACAACAAATATAATAAATGATAAAACATTTAACACAAACTAAAACTAAATATAAGTACCATTTAAATATATACACCATTTAGATATAAACAATAATTGTCATGGTGATTTTAAATAGAAGAACAAAATTAATTTTCACCATTTTTGTTCATTAAAATATAAATTATCACCATCATTTCCATACAAATTTAGAAACTATCCTAAAATAGACACAAAAATATATAAATCATCATAGAATACACGTTCAAAAAATATATAAACCATCATAAAATATAAATAAACCCGCATGATCGAAAATCACCACATGATCAAAAATCATCATCATTATCCGATCAATAATTATTAAGTATTTTTCTGCAATTCATGCACACAAAAAAGGTTTATATACTATAATGGTTGTAATACTATAATGATTGTAATTACATAAAACAAATTTAATTTAATTTAATGATTGTAATTAAATTACATAAAATGATTTATATAATGATTTTTTAACATGTTGATAAATCAAACTCTAATGGTTGTAATTAAATAAAATATATGAAATTAATAAAATAAAATAAAAACTCAAACCACTTTTCATTGCCTTGTTGTTCCTTCTTCTTCCGGCCACATGATTGCCACCATTGATTGCATTCTTAACCGCTACCAGGCCGATTAATTGGCGCCGTCACTACTCGTCGTACCATTGTTAGGTCGTTATGCTATTTTGTTTACAATTGTGTTGTAGTGTTGTCTACGCATATCGTCGTCTTGTCGGATTACCATTCTCAATCACAAATCAATACATTGAAAAAGAAGAGATTGGAATTGTGGATTTGTGAGAAAAACTATATGGTATTAATTAGAAATTTGATTTTGTGATATATGCAGAAAGCAATTATACGACATGATACTAATTGCTATTGGAGTATAAAATTCAGTAGTTATAAGCAATGCCAATTACTGTAGAAATTTGCCCATAATGATAGTACACAAAAGATGCAAATTGCTATTGCAATAGAGAAAGAAATTAGAAATTGCTATGTAATTATACGAATTCATGGCAATTTTTTTGCTATAAATAAGATGAAAAAAAACCACCCATAACTTGAAGCAGTTTTTTTTGTGAAAAACTAAATTCCATTATTTAAAGTATAAGAAAATTGTGAAAAACTAAATTCCATTATTTAAAGTATAAGAAAATTGTGAAAAACTAAATTCCATTATTTAAAGTATAAGAAAATTGTTACTAAATTTCATTATTGCTGTAACCGTTTCTTCTCATCCTAATTCTAGAGTGTGGGTAGTTTTTGTTTTGTGGTTTTTAGTAAATATAAGTTATATAAAGGGCAAACTTGGAAGAAAAATAAGCCACACCAAAATCCTCTATCCCCTTTATAGATAGTAAGTACTAGCGTTCAGACGGGCACTCCCGTGCCCGTCTGTCCGCTTTTTTTAATGCGCACAGCAGAGAAAAATAAGTGTCAGTTTTTCTTTTTATGAGGTTTCTATTGTAGGTCGCATTAAAAATAATATTATTACATTTTGAAAATGGTAAACAAAGATATTCAAAATTATATCAAAGCATGCAAAATACTATTGATACTATGTAATCAATGACGTTCTTTAAGAGGAATGTCGAACATGAAATCTTTATTCGAAGTATTTTCTTTTTCCCTGCAATTATTTTCCGTAGTAAAGAAAAAATGTAAGATTCTCAAATTAGAATTTTTTTAGAGAAAAAGATAGTAAAATTAATAGTAAGTAGTGTAATATAATATTTTTTTATCTTATAAAGATTCGAATCAATTCTTCGTACATCCCTTTATCAATGCGCTATTGAGATTTAAAAAACTACAAATACATGACGGAATGTCATATCATCAACGAAATACATTTAAAGCATTTGACTCGCTTGAATATAATATGGGTTATTGTGACAAAAAAATGTATACCTGGAGAATTAAGATACTTTATTTTAGTCTAGATTTGGTAGAACAACAACTATGACTTGTTTATGAATTACTTGGATTTTAGAACACGGGCACGTTTGTCCGCTTTTTTTTATTACGCTAACGCGTGAAAATATTAACAACGTCTTTTTTTATAAGTTTGATTTTCATATAAATTATTTATATGATAAAAAATATGATATTTATTCATATGCATATTAAATTTTATTTATAATATATAATATTTGCACATTAAATTTTGTTTGAATTGAGAAAATTGCAGTGTGACGTGACTTTATTTAACCGTTTTTTTTCAAGCAAATCAATAAATAACTCAATGTATAAACTTAAATTCTTCTTTAATATTTTTGAATTTGTGTTCTTTAATTTTTTTGGTATGAGGATGTAATGCACAGTACATACACATGGAAACAATTAAACTTCTCTTCAACAACAGAGTAAGAATGCAACAGTAATAATCATCAATATTCATCTTTCTTTTATGGAAAAACCACTCACGTATTGTTTACCAAAATCCCCTATGAATAAATATCATGTTATATCAGTATTCCCTTTACTCTCTCTCTCTTTCTCGTGCCCGTCTGTCCGCTTTCTTTAATGCGCACAGCAGAGAAAAATAAATGTGGACTACATTTTTTGTGTATTCACCATCTTCTCCTTTCAATTTTCCTTCCCTAGTTAAAACTCTTGACCGATTCGGAAAATGACGATTCACTTTTAAAATGGAATCTATAGTGAGAGATTGGCTTTTGGGAATGATCGATTCGGAAAATGATTGTACTTCGAATATATGGATCTTGGAACGAAAATTGAAAGGGAGACTGGTATATATGGATAATAGAACAACATTCGAATATATTCGTTTAACATGAATTTTCAAATATGAATTTTCTTTTATGATCAATGAAACCGATACTCAGAATTTTACCCCCTTAGATGAAGGTCAGTCTTAGAGGGTTACTATGGAGAAGTCGTTTCTATATCATAGATGGATAAAGTTATGTTGTTAAAAATTGACGATTCACTTTTAGTTAATTCTTTTATTTGGTACTCGACTTTAATCTGGTTAACTACAATTTGGGAGATACTTCTTGCCCAGAGGTTGATTGCCTCTATTTCTCTCTCAAATTTTATCCCTATGATTAGTGCTTCGTATTCAGCCTAATTATTGTTAACTTTGAAACTGAATCATAATGATTTCCTAAATCACTATGTTGCCTTGTTCTTCTAACATTATTCCTTCCCCACTCACCTTCAAATTCAAGGATCCTTTTTGCAAATATTAAATTTTAAAATTTAGTTTGATCTAATAAATGTTTGAATGACATCAGTTGGAAATAAGCATGATTTAGAGATCACAATTTATAAAATTTTCATGTTACTCGTCCATGTTGATCTATAGCATCAAATACATTAATGTAGTGATCGTCAAGGTTTAGTCACATTATACGCAAGTGTCGATATTTGTGGTGGTCTTATTATTGATTTGTGAGGTAAAAGGATATTGCAATATAAAAATATAAAGATATATAACATTTAAATTCACACCTAAATAATATATAATTATGCTAATGTTTCATCTTACATGTTGGCTAATGTTTATTATGACATAATTATTTAGATTCCAACTTTTTGAGAATTATGGAATCATAGTTATGTTATTAAAAATTATCATAAACATTATTCAAAAGAATCATGCCATCATAAACATTAGTAATTACTCCAACTTACAGGCATGGAATTATGCTAATTACCCAAAGAATGATCCGAGCATATTAATAATTACTCCAAAAAATTATGCTATAAATTAGGCTATGATAAGCATTATTAAAAAAACTGAACATGAATAGAACAATTAAGTTATGATTTTTCAAAAATACATTCTGAAACAAACACAAATAGATATAAACAGTCTTTTTTACACAAATAGATATATTTTACCTGCCACTTATTTTCTTGACATTATAATTAAGAGTTGAGGTTTGCAAAAAATGAGAAAACTATACACTTCTAGTAATATTATTGTTATTTTCTAATATGTTAAATAACACCATAAATGATAAGATGATAATTCTTCAAGACATGTTCCTTATATAGAAACTTCATGTAAACATATAATTCTAAAAGTTTGCTTCTTTCTTTCATTAGTTTTTGGATATTTACATGACATGCAATAAAAAAGAAATGATCATTTACATGATATAAATTAACTAACAAAGAAAAAATCTTAAAAAAGATATGTGATAAAAAAGAAATGGTCATTTACATGTTTAGAAAACAAAACTTAAAAAAGGGAGATGATTTTCCGATGCTTTAGTTACATGTGCAGTTACTTCATGTAAAAAATGACCAAATAGAAAATTTAAAAATATCAAACTTAAGCGAATTCAAAATCGACATGATTCAAAATGAAAATGACCATTTTTCAAAACAAATAAAAACAAATCGAACAGAAAGGAGAAGAATTATAAGAGAGTTCGGGGTTGTAATTCATTTGAAATATATTTTTCTAAGTAAAAGAGATAACAAAAATAATATTTGAAAGATATGAAAAAGAGAGGAAGTTTAAGGGTTTGCCTTCATAGTGGTATATTGCCTTTGTTAATTGTTGAATGAGTAAAACAAAGGATTCCCACTGAGTATACTAAGTGTACTTTTGAAAGAAAATTAATGATGAATTATATTTCAAATATAGATGGCATGATCAGTGTATACTTGGATTAAAGTGTGTTTAGTGGTTATCCTTGGGTATCCTGGCAGTGAGTCGTCAAATAATCTCAATTGGCAATGAACAGAAACTGATTATCTCAAGTGTATGCAAAGAACCGAAACGTGGTATGCTTGGGAGTTAGTTAACAGCGGCTACCAATTATATTGTAACTGAGTTAAAACTGCTATATTTATGTGTGAGATAAAAACAATTTGCCTCAAGGGTAAATATGGAAAATAAATAGGTCATGCCAAAAGGATGTATCCCCTTTATCTATAGGTATAGATAACCTATTGTTTTTATATAACACTACGTGCCCGTTTGTCCATTTTTTTTAGTGTGCACACGCGTCAAAATATAAATGAGTATTTTTTATTTTAATTTACTTCATAAAAGATTTTAATAAGTGTTTCATCAAAGTCTTTGTCTCATTTTCATGTTATTGTTATTAATCTTAGATCTGTTCATGATCTAATTACGTGTGCATTTTTTTAATGGACCTCGGGAAAGTGGAGTGTAATATTTCATTGATTATATGATCTAATATTTTATTTTAATACATGTTATAATATCTAGGAACATATCATCATGTAAACATTAATTTAAATCAAAGATAAATATTTAAGAAAACATCAACAACAAATATAATAAATGATAAAACATTTAACACAAACTAAAACTAAAATGCCGCTCTTCATCAGTTTTTTTAAGGTTTATTCTATTTTAAATAATAATGTTTTTCTAAGGTTTATTCTATTTCAAATAATAACAACCTTTTGACAGCAATTATTTTAAAAGTTTTGAGTAGCCTATGTCATTTTTTTAGGAAATTTCTTTTTCAATAGGTTTTAATCTAACATTCTTTTGAAAAATTAAACAATAAAACATAAGAGAGTTGAAATTAGAAAACAAAATTAAAAAATATAAATTATAAGTAGAATAATTTACACAATGTCCTTCTTTAAAGATATTAATTTAATGTAGATCTTCTTTACCTTTCTTATTTTATGATAACAACTTTTACTAATCTTGTATAACATGAATATTTTCTTAAAATAAAATATATATTTTTAAACTATTAAAGAGTTCTCGGGTATTTTTCTTGAAAAATATGAGAAACAAATATAATAAATTACGTTAACTCGTTTTTCTTTGGCTGACCAATAATGATGGTGATTTAAATATATACACTATTTAGATATAAATAATAATTGTCATGATGATTTTAAATATAAAAAAATATAAATTATAAGTAGAATAAATTACACAATGTCCTTCTTTAAAGATATTAATTTAATGTAGATCTTCTTTACCTTTCTTATTTTATGATAGCAACTTTTACTAATCTTGTATAACATGAATATTTTCTTAAAATAAAATATATATTTTTAAACTATTAAAGAGTTCTCGGGTATTTTTCTTGAAAAATATGAAAAACAAATATAATAAATGTCGTTAACTCGTTTTTCTTTGGCTGACCAATAATGATGGTGATTTAAATATATACACCATTTAGATATAAATAATAATTGTCATGATGATTTTAAATATAAGAACAAAATTAATTGTGACCATTTTTTATCATTAAAATATAAATTATCACTATCATTTCCATACAAATTTAGAAACTATCCTAAAATAGACACAAAAATATATAAACCATCATAGAATACACGTTCAAAAAATATATAAACCATCATAAAATATAAATAAACCCGCATGATCGAAAACCACCACATGATCAAAAATCATCATCATTATCCGATCAATAATTATTAAGTATTTTTCTACAATTCATGCACACAAAAAAAGGTTTATACTATAATGGTTGTAATTAAATAAAACAAATTTAATTTAATTTAATGATTGTAATTAAATTAAATTAAATGATTTATATAATCATTTTTTAACATGTTGATAAATCAAACTCTAATAGTTGTAATTAAATAAAATATATGAAATTAATAAAATAAAATAAAAACTCAAACCACTTTTCATTGCCTTGTTGTTCCTTCTTCTTCCGGCCACATGATTGTCACCATTGATTTGCATTCTTAACCGCTACCAGGCCGATTAATTGGCGTCGTCACTACTCGTCGTACCATTGTTAGGTCGTTATACTATTTTGTTTACAATTCTATTGTAGTGTTGTTCACGGATATCGTCGTCTTGTCGGATTACCATTCTCAATCACAAATCAATACATTGAAAAAGAAGAGATTGGAATTGTGGATTTGTGAGAAAAATTGTATGGTATTAATTAGAAATTTGATTGTGTGATATATGCATAAAGCAATTATACGATATGATACCAATGGCTACTGGAGTATAAAACTCAGTAGTTATAAGCAATGTCAATTACTGTAGAAATTTGTCCATAATAGTAATACACAAAAGATGCAAATTGCTATTGCAATAGAGAGAGAAATTAGAAATTGCTATGTAATTATATGAATTCATGGCAAATTTTTTGGCTATAAATGCGATAAAAAAAAACCACCCATAACTTGAAGCAGTTTTTTTTTTGCAGTTATTGGATTATTTTTTATTTATTAAAAAATATATCAAATAATTATTTATGGTTCCATTATTGCTCTAACTGTTTCTTCTCATCCTAATTCTAAAGTGTGGGTAGTTATTGTTGCTGTTGTTTTTTAGTAAATATAAAATATTTAAAGGGCAAACTTGGAAGAAAAATAAGCCATACCAAAATCCCCTATCCCCTTTATATATAGTAATAGATGCATTAATGGATACATTGCATATACTAAAATATGCATTTCAATTCCAGTAGGCCTAACATTATTTTTGACTTTTCCATTTGATTTCATTGAAATGATTTTTACACTATAATTGAAAATATTGAAAAATAAATATATTAAAAATGCAACCAAAGTTGGGGAAAAAATCTAAATTAAGTTGAAATATTATAAAGAAAAAAGAAAAGATAGAAAGTGACAACCCTACAATTCTTTAGTCATTATTTAGAAAGTATTCTCTTATCAAAAGTTTACAACACAACAACAATAACGTTGTTACTTCACTTTTGATTTTCCAAATGAGAAAATTGTCCTTTTATATGGAGAAAGGAAAGTAATATAAAACCAAACTCCAAAATTTTATTGAAACCTCACTCTGTTGTAACTTGTATTGTGGTTCCTAAAATACTCTTATATCACCATCAAACATAAAGCTACACCAAAATGCTTAAACTATAACTATATATATACTTTCACCAAACTCATTAAAAACTCTATATTTAGTACTTACCATCAGAAAAGAAAAACTAAACAAATAAAAGAGTTTGATTCAATAGCAGGTAAACAAAATATTCATATTTATAGCATTATGTTCACAACTAAATGTTAATCTTTACTGTCAAGAATAAAAAAGTTAATATAGATTTGGAAAAAAAATTTATATGTGTAATTGCAAGAGAAAATATTGTGTTTAAGTTGAATAGAGAGACAAAATTTGACATATTTCAATTCAAGTTAGATGCTGTTTAGAAAATGGGAAGTGAGAAACACTCCAAATTCATCTTTGGGTCCATATTGAACCTTTATGATTTTTGGAATGAGAGAATCTTTGTTATTAACAACATCTATATACCAAAGATAAATTTGATTATGAATAACACAGTTTGTAAAAATGTAAAGAAATAATCTCCCATATGCAAGCTCCGGAATAGAAAAACCATTATCAAAACAGAGGTTAAAAATATTCTTATTATTAAAAGAAGAAATATAATCAAAATACAAATGAAATAAAAGAGACCACAAAATATGTAAAAGAAAATCTCACTGTCACCATGAATGACATTTTCTGAGTCAGTAGTATATGCACCATGCTTTTGCGTTGGTGTTCATCTCCACAATGGGACAGGCCTACAAAAACCTATATGTTTCTTGTCAAAGACTAGCCCTTCGATCGCATATCATACCTTTGCAACCGACTCTCTATCACCTCACAAATTTCCCCATTAATAAGTTTAATGAATATATTATGGAAGAGAATGGTGAAAAAAAGTTATAATTGAATATGGATAAGGAGGAACCTTCATATGAAAGCTCTTAAAGTTTAAAATTTTCATTTGTAGGATGAAGATAGAATAAATTTTAATTTCAAAGCATTGAGAGCCGCGGAGAGGATGATGAGTAGTTGAGAGAATGAAATCATGACTTCCAAAAGCATGATGAGCGGTTGAGCAAATAAAATTGTAATTGTCAAGAGAATGATGGTCGGTTGAGAGAATGAAACCAATAAATTATGTAGCGGTTAATTGATCTCAAATGTACATGAAGGTTGGTTTTATTATGTGGTGCTGAGTAGAAAAATAAAATATAAAAACAGTTTTCTCTGTAATGATAAATTTATAAAGACAAAGAGGAAGTTAAAAGGTAATTTTGTCATAAAGGATAATTTTGTCATAAAACAATTTTCTCTGTAATGATAAATTTATAAATCCAAAGAGGAAGTTAAAGGGTAATTTTTTCATTTAAGGATACATATCACATTCATTAGTTTATCATACACTAACACAACACACAAAACAAAATTCATCTTTCTTCCTTTATTTTTTTCTTAATTTTTTTTATTATTCATTTCCAAACCCTAATTTTAATTTCCCCATTTTTTATCCAATTTTCCATTATTGTTTTGGATCTAGGTGCTCCCTCACTTCCTCCTTATATAAGAGTTTCCATTTCACTTTAAATCCAAATAAATTTTTTGTCCGCTTTTTTTAATATTCACACGTGTCAAAATATAAACGTCTATTTTTTGTTTAATTTTGATTTTAATATAAACTGTTTTTGTAAAAAACTTTGTGATATGATTTATCTCCTCTCTCTCTCTCTCTCTCTCTCTCTCTCTCTCTCTCTCTCTTCCTTCACAATTTAAGAACATTAATAAAAAAATTATATAAAAGTATCAAATATATTAAAAATTCATAGATATTTTTTATGTGATTAAATTAAATAGACATACTATCATTTTAATTTTCTGTTTTATTAATTAAACTTTGATTCACATTGATTGATCTTATAAGGATGCATTAATGGATACATTGCATATACTAAAATATGCATTTCAATTCCAGTAGGCCTAACATTATTTTTGACTTTTCCATTTGATTTCATTGAAATGATTTTTACACTATAATTGAAAATATTGAAAAATAAATATATGAAAAATGCAACCAAAGTTGGGGAAAAAATCTAAATTAAGTTGAAATATTATAAAGAAAAAAGAAAAGATAGAAAGTGACAACCCTACAATTCTTTAGTCATTATTTAGAAAGTATTCTCTTATCAAAAGTTTACAACACAACAACAATAACGTTGTTACTTCAGTTTTGATTTTCCAAATGAGAAAATTGTCCTTCTATATGGAGAAAGGAAAGTAATATAAAACCAAACTCCAAAATTTTATTGAAACCTCACTCTGTTGTAACTTGTATTGTGGTTCCTAAAATACTCTTATATCACCATCAAACATAAAGCTACACCAAAATGCTTAAACTATAACTATATATATACTTTCACCAAACTCATTAAAAACTATATATTTAGTATTTACCATCAGAAAAGAAAAACTAAACAAATAAAAGAGTTTGATTCAATAGCAGGTAAACGAAATATTCATATTTATAGCATTATGTCCACAACTAAATGTTAATCTTTACTGTCAAGAATAAAAAAGTTAATATAGATTTGGAAAAAAAAATTATATGTGTAATTGCAAGAGAAAATATTGTGTTTAAGTTGAATAGAGAGACAAAATTTGACATATTTCAATTCAAGTTAGATGCTGTTTAGAAAATGGGAAGTGAGAAACACTCCAAATTCATCTTTGGGTCCATATTGAACCTTTATGATTTTTGGAATGAGAGAATCTTTGTTATTAACAATATCTATATACCAAAGATAAATTTGATTATGAATAACACAGTTTGTAAAAATGTAAAGAAATAATCTCCCATATGCAAGCTCCGGAATAGAAAAACCATTATCAAAACAGAGGTTAAAAATATTCTTATTATTAAAAGAAGAAATATAATCAAAATACAAATGAAATAAAAGAGACTACAAAATATGTAAAAGAAAATCTCACTGTCACCATGAATGACATTTTCTGAGTCAGTAGTATATGCACCATGCTTTTGCGTTGGTGTTCATCTCCACAATGGGACAGGCCTACAAAAACCTATATGTTTCTTGTCAAAGACTCGCCCTTCGATCGCATATCATACCTTTGCAACCGAATCTCTATCACCTCACAAATTTTCCCATTAATAACTTTAATGAATATATTATGGAAGAGAATGGTGAAAAAAAGTTATAATTGAATATGGATAAGGAGGAACCTTCATATGAAAGCTCTTAAAGTTTAAATTTTTCTTTTGTGGGATGAAGATAGAATAAATTTTAATTTCAAAGCATTGAGAGCCGCTGAGAGGATGATGAGTAGTTGAGAGAATGAAATCATGACTTCCAAAAGGATGATGAGCGGTTGAGCAAATAAAATTGTAACTGTCAAGAGAATGATGGTCGGTTGAGAGAATGAAACCAAGAAATTATGTAGCGGTTAATTGATCTCAAATGTACATGAAGGTTGGTTTTATTATATGGTGATGAGTAGAAAAATAAAATATTAAAACAGTTTTCTCTGTAATGATAAATTTATAAAGACAAAGAGGAAGTTAAAAGGTAATTTTGTCATAAAATAGTTTTCTCTGTAATGAAAAATTTATAAATCCAAAGAGGAAGTTAAAGGGTAATTTTTTCATTTTTGGATACATATCACATTCATTCGTTAATCATACACTAACACAACACACAAAACAAAATTCATCTTTCTTCCTTTATTTTTTTCTTAATTTTTTTTATTATTCATTTCCAAACCCTAATTTTAGTTTCCCCATTTTTTATCCAATTTTCCATTATTGTTTTGGATCTAGGTGCTCCCTCACTTCCTCCTTATATAAGAGTTTCCATTTCACTTTAAATCCAAATAAATTTTTTGTCCGCTTTTTTTAATATTCACACGTGTCAAAATATAAACGTGTATTTTTTGTTTAATTTTGATTTTAATATAAACTGTTTTTTTAAAAAACTTTGTGATATGATTTATCTCCTCTCTCTCTCTCTCTCTTCCTTCACAATTTAAGAACATTAATAAAAAAATTATATAAAAGTATCAAATATATTAAATTTCATAGATATTTTTTATGTGATTAAATTAAATAGACATACTATCATTTTAATTTTCTGTTCTATTAATTAAACTTTGATTCACATTGATTGATCTTATAAGGATGCATTAATGGATACATTGCATATACTAAAATATGCATTTCAATTCCAGTAGGCCTAACATTATTTTTGACTTTTCCATTTGATTTCATTGAAATGATTTTTACACTATAATTGAAAATATTGAAAAATAAATATATGAAAAATGCAACCAAAGTTGGGAAAAAATCTAAATTAAGTTGAAATATTATAAAGAAAAAAGAAACGATAGAAAGTGACAACCCTACAATTCTTTAGTCATTATCTAGAAAGTATTCTCTTATCAAAAGTTTACAACACAACAACAATAACGTTGTTACTTCACTTTTGATTTTCCAAATGAGAAAATTGTCCTTTTATATGGAGAAAGGAAAGTAATATAAAACCAAACTCCAAAATTTTATTGAAACCTCACTCTGTTGTAACTTGTATTGTGGTTCCTAAAATACTCTTATATCACCATCAAACATAAAGCTACACCAAAATGCTTAAACTATAACTATATATATACTTTCACCAAACTCATTAAAAACTCTATATTTAGTATTTACCATCAGAAAAGAAAAACTAAACAAATAAAAGAGTTTGATTCAATAGCAGGTAAACGAAATATTCATATTTATAGCATTATGTTCACAACTAAATGTTAATCTTTACTGTCAAGAATAAAAAAGTTAATATAGATTTGGAAAAAAAATTATATGTGTAATTGCAAGAGAAAATATTGTGTTTAAGTTGAATAGAGAGACAAAATTTGACATATTTCAATTCAAGTTAGATGCTGTTTAGAAAATGGGAAGTGAGAAACACTCCAAATTCATCTTTGGGTCCATATTGAACCTTTATGATTTTTGGAATGAGAGAATCTTTGTTATTAACAACATCTATATACCAAAGATAAATTTGATTATGAATAACACAGTTTGTAAAAATGTAAAGAAATAATCTCCCATATGCAAGCTCCGGAATAGAAAAACCATTATCAAAACAGAGGTTAAAAATATTCTTATTATTAAAAGAAGAAATATAATCAAAATACAAATGAAATAAAAGAGACTACAGAATATGTAAAAGAAAATCTCACTGTCACCATGAATGACATTTTCTGAGTCAGTAGTATATGCACCATGCTTTTGCGTTGGTGTTCATCTCCACCATGGGACAGGCCTACAAAAACCTATATGTTTCTTGTCAAAGACTCGCCCTTCGATCGCATATCATACCTTTGCAACCGACTCTCTATCACCTCACAAATTTCCCCATTAATAAGTTTAATGAATATATTATGGAAGAGAATGGTGAAAAAAAGTTATAATTGAATATGGATAAGGAGGAACCTTCATATGAAAGCTCTTAAAGTTTAAATTTTTCTTTTGTGGGATGAAGATAGAATAAATTTTAATTTCAAAGCATTGAGAGCCGCCGAGAGGATGATGAGTAGTTGAGAGAATGAAATCATGACTTCCAAAAGGATGATGAGCGGTTGAGCAAATAAAATTGTAACTGTCAAGAGAATGATGGTCGGTTGAGAGAATGAAACCAAGAAATTATGTAGCGGTTAATTGATCTCAAATGTACATGAAGGTTGGTTTTATTATGGTGATGAGTAGAAAAATAAAATATAAAAACAGTTTTCTCTGTAATGATAAATTTATAAAGACAAAGAGGAAGTTAAAAGGTAATTTTGTCATAAAGGATAATTTTGTCATAAAACAGTTTTCTCTGTAATGATAAATTTATAAATCCAAAGAGGAAGTTAAAGGGTAATTTTTTCATTTAAGGATACATATCACATTCATTCGTTAATCATACACTAACACAACACACAAAACAAAATTCATCTTTCTTCCTTTATTTTTTTCTTAATTTTTTTTATTCATTTCCAAACCCTAATTTTAATTTCCCCATTTTTTATCCAATTTTCCATTATTGTTTTGGATCTAGGTGCTCCCTCACTTCCTCCTTATATAAGAGTTTCCATTTCACTTTAAATCCAAATAAATTTTTTGTCCGCTTTTTTTAATATTCACACGTGTCAAAATATAAACGTGTATTTTTTGTTTAATTTTGATTTTAATATAAACTGTTTTTGTAAAAAACTTTGTGATATGATTTATCTCCTCTCTCTCTCTCTCTCTCTCTCTCTCTCTCTCTCTTCCTTCACAATTTAAGAACATTAATAAAAAAATTATATAAAAGTATCAAATATATTAAATTTCATAGATATTTTTTATGTGATTAAATTAAATAGACATACTATCATTTTAATTTTCTGTTCTATTAATTAAACTTTGATTCACATTGATTGATCTTATAAGGATGCATTAATGGATACATTGCATATACTAAAATATGCATTTCAATTCCAGTAGGCCTAACATTATTTTTGACTTTTCCATTTGATTTCATTGAAATGATTTTTACACTATAATTGAAAATATTGAAAAATAAATATATGAAAAATGCAACCAAAGTTGGGGAAAAAATCTAAATTAAGTTGAAATATTATAAAGAAAAAAGAAAAGATAGAAAGTGACAACCCTACAATTCTTTAGTCATTATCTAGAAAGTATTCTCTTATCAAAAGTTTACAACACAACAACAATAACGTTGTTACTTCACTTTTGATTTTCCAAATGAGAAAATTGTCCTTTTATATGGAGAAAGGAAAGTAATATAAAACCAAACTCCAAAATTTTATTGAAACCTCACTCTGTTGTAACTTGTATTGTGGTTCCTAAAATACTCTTATATCACCATCAAACATAAAGCTACACCAAAATGCTTAAACTATAACTATATATATACTTTCACCAAACTCATTAAAAACTCTATATTTAGTATTTACCATCAGAAAAGAAAAACTAAACAAATAAAAGAGTTTGATTCAATAGCAGGTAAACGAAATATTCATATTTATAGCATTATGTTCACAACTAAATGTTAATCTTTACTGTCAAGAATAAAAAAGTTAATATAGATTTGGAAAAAAAAATTATATGTGTAATTGCAAGAGAAAATATTGTGTTTAAGTTGAATAGAGAGACAAAATTTGACATATTTCAATTCAAGTTAGATGCTGTTTAGAAAATGGGAAGTGAGAAACACTCCAAATTCATCTTTGGGTCCATATTGAACCTTTATGATTTTTGGAATGAGAGAATCTTTGTTATTAACAACATCTATATACCAAAGATAAATTTGATTATGAATAACACAGTTTGTAAAAATGTAAAGAAATAATCTCCCATATGCAAGCTCCGGAATAGAAAAACCATTATCAAAACAGAGGTTAAAAATATTCTTATTATTAAAAGAAGAAATATAATCAAAATACAAATGAAATAAAAGAGACTACAGAATATGTAAAAGAAAATCTCACTGTCACCATGAATGACATTTTCTGAGTCAGTAGTATATGCACCATGCTTTTGCGTTGGTGTTCATCTCCACCATGGGACAGGCCTACAAAAACCTATATGTTTCTTGTCAAAGACTCGCCCTTCGATCGCATATCATACCTTTGCAACCGACTCTCTATCACCTTACAAATTTCCCCATTAATAAGTTTAATGAATATATTATGGAAGAGAATGGTGAAAAAAAGTTATAATTGAATATGGATAAGGAGGAACCTTCATATGAAAGCTCTTAAAGTTTAAATTTTTCTTTTGTGGGATGAAGATAGATAAAATTTTAATTTCAAAGCATTGAGAGCCGCCGAGAGGATGATGAGTAGTTGAGAGAATGAAATCATGACTTCCAAAAGGATGATGAGCGGTTGAGCAAATAAAATTGTAACTGTCAAGAGAATGATGGTCGGTTGAGAGAATGAAACCAAGAAATTATGTAGCGGTTAATTGATCTCAAATGTACATGAAGGTTGGTTTTATTATGTGGTGATGAGTAGAAAAATAAAATATAAAAACAGTTTTCTCTGTAATGATAAATTTATAAAGACAAAGAGGAAGTTAAAAGGTAATTTTGTCATAAAGGATAATTTTGTCATAAAACAGTTTTCTCTGTAATGATAAATTTATAAATCCAAACAGGAAGTTAAAGGGTAATTTTTTCATTTAAGGATACATATCACATTCATTCGTTAATCATACACTAACACAACACACAAAACAAAATTCATCTTTCTTCCTTTATTTTTTTCTTAATTTTTTTTATTATTCATTTCCAAACCCTAATTTTAATTTCCCCATTTTTTATCCAATTTTCCATTATTGTTTTGGATCTAGGTGCTCCCTCACTTCCTCCTTATATAAGAGTTTCCATTTCACTTTAAATCCAAATAAATTTTTTGTCCGCTTTTTTTAATATTCACACGTGTCAAAATATAAACGTGTATTTTTTGTTTAATTTTGATTTTAATATAAACTGTTTTTGTAAAAAACTTTGTGATATGATTTATCTCCTCTCTCTCTCTCTCTCTCTCTCTCTCTCTCTCTCTCTCTCTCTCTTCCTTCACAATTTAAGAACATTAATAAAAAAATTATATAAAAGTATCAAATATATTAAATTTCATAGATATTTTTTATGTGATTAAATTAAATAGACATACTATCATTTTAATTTTCTGTTCTATTAATTAAACTTTGATTCACATTGATTGATGTTATAAGGATGCATTAATGGATACATTGCATATACTAAAATATGCATTTCAATTCCAGTAGGCCTAACATTATTTTTGACTTTTCCATTTGATTTCATTGAAATGATTTTTACACTATAATTGAAAATATTGAAAAATAAATATATGAAAAATGCAACCAAAGTTGGGGAAAAAATCTAAATTAAGTTGAAATATTATAAAGAAAAAAGAAAAGATAGAAAGTGACAACCCTACAATTCTTTAGTCATTATCTAGAAAGTATTCTCTTATCAAAAGTTTACAACACAACAACAATAACGTTGTTACTTCACTTTTGATTTTCCAAATGAGAAAATTGTCCTTTTATATGGAGAAAGGAAAGTAATATAAAACCAAACTCCAAAATTTTATTGAAACCTCACTCTGTTGTAACTTGTATTGTGGTTCCTAAAATACTCTTATATCACCATCAAACATAAAGCTACACCAAAATGCTTAAACTATAACTATATATATACTTTCACCAAACTCATTAAAAACTCTATATTTAGTATTTACCATCAGAAAAGAAAAACTAAACAAATAAAAGAGTTTGATTCAATAGCAGGTAAACGAAATATTCATATTTATAGCATTATGTTCACAACTAAATGTTAATCTTTACTGTCAAGAATAAAAAAGTTAATATAGATTTGGAAAAAAAAATTATATGTGTAATTGCAAGAGAAAATATTGTGTTTAAGTTGAATAGAGAGACAAAATTTGACATATTTCAATTCAAGTTAGATGCTGTTTAGAAAATGGGAAGTGAGAAACACTCCAAATTCATCTTTGGGTCCATATTGAACCTTTATGATTTTTGGAATGAGAGAATCTTTGTTATTAACAACATCTATATACCAAAGATAAATTTGATTATGAATAACACAGTTTGTAAAAATGTAAAGAAATAATCTCCCATATGCAAGCTCCGGAATAGAAAAACCATTATCAAAACAGAGGTTAAAAATATTCTTATTATTAAAAGAAGAAATATAATCAAAATACAAATGAAATAAAAGAGACTACAGAATATGTAAAAGAAAATCTCACTGTCACCATGAATGACATTTTCTGAGTCAGTAGTATATGCACCATGCTTTTGCGTTGGTGTTCATCTCCACCATGGGACAGGCCTACAAAAACCTATATGTTTCTTGTCAAAGACTCGCCCTTCGATCGCATATCATACCTTTGCAACCGACTCTCTATCACCTCACAAATTTCCCCATTAATAAGTTTAATGAATATATTATGGAAGAGAATGGTGAAAAAAAGTTATAATTGAATATGGATAAGGAGGAACCTTCATATGAAAGCTCTTAAAGTTTAAATTTTTCTTTTGTGGGATGAAGATAGAATAAATTTTAATTTCAAAGCATTGAGAGCCGCCGAGAGGATGATGAGTAGTTGAGAGAATGAAATCATGACTTCCAAAAGGATGATGAGCGGTTGAGCAAATAAAATTGTAACTGTCAAGAGAATGATGGTCGGTTGAGAGAATGAAACCAAGAAATTATGTAGCGGTTAATTGATCTCAAATGTACATGAAGGTTGGTTTTATTATGTGGTGATGAGTAGAAAAATAAAATATAAAAACAGTTTTCTCTGTAATGATAAATTTATAAAGACAAAGAGGAAGTTAAAAGGTAATTTTGTCATAAAGGATAATTTTGTCATAAAACAGTTTTCTCTGTAATGATAAATTTATAAATCCAAAGAGGAAGTTAAAGGGTAATTTTTTCATTTAAGGATACATATCACATTCATTCGTTAATCATACACTAACACAACACACAAAACAAAATTCATCTTTCTTCCTTTATTTTTTTCTTAATTTTTTTTATTATTCATTTCCAAACCCTAATTTTAATTTCCCCATTTTTTATCCAATTTTCCATTATTGTTTTGGATCTAGGTGCTCCCTCACTTCCTCCTTATATAAGAGTTTCCATTTCACTTTAAATCCAAATAAATTTTTTGTCCGCTTTTTTTAATATTCACACGTGTCAAAATATAAACGTGTATTTTTTGTTTAATTTTGATTTTAATATAAACTGTTTTTGTAAAAAACTTTGTGATATGATTTATCTCCTCTCTCTCTCTCTCTCTCTCTCTCTCTCTCTCTTCCTTCACAATTTAAGAACATTAATAAAAAAATTATATAAAAGTATCAAATATATTAAATTTCATAGATATTTTTTATGTGATTAAATTAAATAGACATACTATCATTTTAATTTTCTGTTCTATTAATTAAACTTTGATTCACATTGATTGATGTTATAAGGATGCATTAATGGATACATTGCATATACTAAAATATGCATTTCAATTCCAGTAGGCCTAACATTATTTTTGACTTTTCCATTTGATTTCATTGAAATGATTTTTACACTATAATTGAAAATATTGAAAAATAAATATATGAAAAATGCAACCAAAGTTGGGGAAAAAATCTAAATTAAGTTGAAATATTATAAAGAAAAAAGAAAAGATAGAAAGTGACAACCCTACAATTCTTTAGTCATTATCTAGAAAGTATTCTCTTATCAAAAGTTTACAACACAACAACAATAACGTTGTTACTTCACTTTTGATTTTCCAAATGAGAAAATTGTCCTTTTATATGGAGAAAGGAAAGTAATATAAAACCAAACTCCAAAATTTTATTGAAACCTCACTCTGTTGTAACTTGTATTGTGGTTCCTAAAATACTCTTATATCACCATCAAACATAAAGCTACACCAAAATGCTTAAACTATAACTATATATATACTTTCACCAAACTCATTAAAAACTCTATATTTAGTATTTACCATCAGAAAAGAAAAACTAAACAAATAAAAGAGTTTGATTCAATAGCAGGTAAACGAAATATTCATATTTATAGCATTATGTTCACAACTAAATGTTAATCTTTACTGTCAAGAATAAAAAAGTTAATATAGATTTGGAAAAAAAATTTATATGTGTAATTGCAAGAGAAAATATTGTGTTTAAGTTGAATAGAGAGACAAAATTTGACATATTTCAATTCAAGTTAGATGCTGTTTAGAAAATGGGAAGTGAGAAACACTCCAAATTCATCTTTGGGTCCATATTGAACCTTTATGATTTTTGGAATGAGAGAATCTTTGTTATTAACAACATCTATATACCAAAGATAAATTTGATTATGAATAACACAGTTTGTAAAAATGTAAAGAAATAATCTCCCATATGCAAGCTCCGGAATAGAAAAACCATTATCAAAACAGAGGTTAAAAATATTCTTATTATTAAAAGAAGAAATATAATCAAAATACAAATGAAATAAAAGAGACTACAGAATATGTAAAAGAAAATCTCACTGTCACCATGAATGACATTTTCTGAGTCAGTAGTATATGCACCATGCTTTTGCGTTGGTGTTCATCTCCACCATGGGACAGGCCTACAAAAACCTATATGTTTCTTGTCAAAGACTCGCCCTTCGATCGCATATCATACCTTTGCAACCGACTCTCTATCACCTCACAAATTTCCCCATTAATAAGTTTAATGAATATATTATGGAAGAGAATGGTGAAAAAAAGTTATAATTGAATATGGATAAGGAGGAACCTTCATATGAAAGCTCTTAAAGTTTAAATTTTTCTTTTGTGGGATGAAGATAGAATAAATTTTAATTTCAAAGCATTGAGAGCCGCCGAGAGGATGATGAGTAGTTGAGAGAATGAAATCATGACTTCCAAAAGGATGATGAGCGGTTGAGCAAATAAAATTGTAACTGTCAAGAGAATGATGGTCGGTTGAGAGAATGAAACCAAGAAATTATGTAGCGGTTAATTGATCTCAAATGTACATGAAGGTTGGTTTTATTATGTGGTGATGAGTAGAAAAATAAAATATAAAAACAGTTTTCTCTGTAATGATAAATTTATAAAGACAAAGAGGAAGTTAAAAGGTAATTTTGTCATAAAACAGTTTTCTCTGTAATGATAAATTTATAAATCCAAAGAGGAAGTTAAAGGGTAATTTTTTCATTTAAGGATACATATCACATTCATTCGTTAATCATACACTAACACAACACACAAAACAAAATTCATCTTTCTTCCTTTATTTTTTTCTTAATTTTTTTTATTATTCATTTCCAAACCCTAATTTTAATTTCCCCATTTTTTATCCAATTTTCCATTATTGTTTTGGATCTAGGTGCTCCCTCACTTCCTCCTTATATAAGAGTTTCCATTTCACTTTAAATCCAAATAAATTTTTTGTCCGCTTTTTTTAATATTCACACGTGTCAAAATATAAACGTGTATTTTTTGTTTAATTTTGATTTTAATATAAACTGTTTTTGTAAAAAACTTTGTGATATGATTTATCTCCTCTCTCTCTCTCTCTCTCTCTCTCTCTCTCTCTCTCCTTCACAATTTAAGAACATTAATAAAAAAATTATATAAAAGTATCAAATATATTAAATTTCATAGATATTTTTTATGTGATTAAATTAAATAGACATACTATCATTTTAATTTTCTGTTCTATTAATTAAACTTTGATTCACATTGATTGATCTTATAAGGATGCATTAATGGATACATTGCATATACTAAAATATGCATTTCAATTCCAGTAGGCCTAACATTATTTTTGACTTTTCCATTTGATTTCATTGAAATGATTTTTACACTATAATTGAAAATATTGAAAAATAAATATATGAAAAATGCAACCAAAGTTGGGGAAAAAATCTAAATTAAGTTGAAATATTATAAAGAAAAAAGAAAAGATAGAAAGTGACAACCCTACAATTCTTTAGTCATTATCTAGAAAGTATTCTCTTATCAAAAGTTTACAACACAACAACAATAACGTTGTTACTTCACTTTTGATTTTCCAAATGAGAAAATTGTCCTTTTATATGGAGAAAGGAAAGTAATATAAAACCAAACTCCAAAATTTTATTGAAACCTCACTCTGTTGTAACTTGTATTGTGGTTCCTAAAATACTCTTATATCACCATCAAACATAAAGCTACACCAAAATGCTTAAACTATAACTATATATATACTTTCACCAAACTCATTAAAAACTCTATATTTAGTATTTACCATCAGAAAAGAAAAACTAAACAAATAAAAGAGTTTGATTCAATAGCAGGTAAACGAAATATTCATATTTATAGCATTATGTTCACAACTAAATGTTAATCTTTACTGTCAAGAATAAAAAAGTTAATATAGATTTGGAAAAAAAATTTATATGTGTAATTGCAAGAGAAAATATTGTGTTTAAGTTGAATAGAGAGACAAAATTTGACATATTTCAATTCAAGTTAGATGCTGTTTAGAAAATGGGAAGTGAGAAACACTCCAAATTCATCTTTGGGTCCATATTGAACCTTTATGATTTTTGGAATGAGAGAATCTTTGTTATTAACAACATCTATATACCAAAGATAAATTTGATTATGAATAACACAGTTTGTAAAAATGTAAAGAAATAATCTCCCATATGCAAGCTCCGGAATAGAAAAACCATTATCAAAACAGAGGTTAAAAATATTCTTATTATTAAAAGAAGAAATATAATCAAAATACAAATGAAATAAAAGAGACTACAGAATATGTAAAAGAAAATCTCACTGTCACCATGAATGACATTTTCTGAGTCAGTAGTATATGCACCATGCTTTTGCGTTGGTGTTCATCTCCACCATGGGACAGGCCTACAAAAACCTATATGTTTCTTGTCAAAGACTCGCCCTTCGATCGCATATCATACCTTTGCAACCGACTCTCTATCACCTCACAAATTTCCCCATTAATAAGTTTAATGAATATATTATGGAAGAGAATGGTGAAAAAAAGTTATAATTGAATATGGATAAGGAGGAACCTTCATATGAAAGCTCTTAAAGTTTAAATTTTTCTTTTGTGGGATGAAGATAGAATAAATTTTAATTTCAAAGCATTGAGAGCCGCCGAGAGGATGATGAGTAGTTGAGAGAATGAAATCATGACTTCCAAAAGGATGATGAGCGGTTGAGCAAATAAAATTGTAACTGTCAAGAGAATGATGGTCGGTTGAGAGAATGAAACCAAGAAATTATGTAGCGGTTAATTGATCTCAAATGTACATGAAGGTTGGTTTTATTATGTGGTGATGAGTAGAAAAATAAAATATAAAAACAGTTTTCTCTGTAATGATAAATTTATAAAGACAAAGAGGAAGTTAAAAGGTAATTTTGTCATAAAACAGTTTTCTCTGTAATGATAAATTTATAAATCCAAAGAGGAAGTTAAAGGGTAATTTTTTCATTTAAGGATACATATCACATTCATTCGTTAATCATACACTAACACAACACACAAAACAAAATTCATCTTTCTTCCTTTATTTTTTTCTTAATTTTTTTATTATTCATTTCCAAACCCTAATTTTAATTTCCCCATTTTTTATCCAATTTTCCATTATTGTTTTGGATCTAGGTGCTCCCTCACTTCCTCCTTATATAAGAGTTTCCATTTCACTTTAAATCCAAATAAATTTTTTGTCCGCTTTTTTTAATATTCACACGTGTCAAAATATAAACGTGTATTTTTTGTTTAATTTTGATTTTAATATAAACTGTTTTTGTAAAAAACTTTGTGATATGATTTATCTCCTCTCTCTCTCTCTCTCTCTCTCTCTCTCTCTCTCTTCTTCACAATTTAAGAACATTAATAAAAAAATTATATAAAAGTATCAAATATATTAAATTTCATAGATATTTTTTATGTGATTAAATTAAATAGACATACTATCATTTTAATTTTCTGTTCTATTAATTAAACTTTGATTCACATTGATTGATCTTATAAGGATGCATTAATGGATACATTGCATATACTAAAATATGCATTTCAATTCCAGTAGGCCTAACATTATTTTTGACTTTTCCATTTGATTTCATTGAAATGATTTTTACACTATAATTGAAAATATTGAAAAATAAATATATGAAAAATGCAACCAAAGTTGGGGAAAAAATCTAAATTAAGTTGAAATATTATAAAGAAAAAAGAAAAGATAGAAAGTGACAACCCTACAATTCTTTAGTCATTATCTAGAAAGTATTCTCTTATCAAAAGTTTACAACACAACAACAATAACGTTGTTACTTCACTTTTGATTTTCCAAATGAGAAAATTGTCCTTTTATATGGAGAAAGGAAAGTAATATAAAACCAAACTCCAAAATTTTATTGAAACCTCACTCTGTTGTAACTTGTATTGTGGTTCCTAAAATACTCTTATATCACCATCAAACATAAAGCTACACCAAAATGCTTAAACTATAACTATATATATACTTTCACCAAACTCATTAAAAACTCTATATTTAGTATTTACCATCAGAAAAGAAAAACTAAACAAATAAAAGAGTTTGATTCAATAGCAGGTAAACGAAATATTCATATTTATAGCATTATGTTCACAACTAAATGTTAATCTTTACTGTCAAGAATAAAAAAGTTAATATAGATTTGGAAAAAAAATTATATGTGTAATTGCAAGAGAAAATATTGTGTTTAAGTTGAATAGAGAGACAAAATTTGACATATTTCAATTCAAGTTAGATGCTGTTTAGAAAATGGGAAGTGAGAAACACTCCAAATTCATCTTTGGGTCCATATTGAACCTTTATGATTTTTGGAATGAGAGAATCTTTGTTATTAACAACATCTATATACCAAAGATAAATTTGATTATGAATAACACAGTTTGTAAAAATGTAAAGAAATAATCTCCCATATGCAAGCTCCGGAATAGAAAAACCATTATCAAAACAGAGGTTAAAAATATTCTTATTATTAAAAGAAGAAATATAATCAAAATACAAATGAAATAAAAGAGACTACAGAATATGTAAAAGAAAATCTCACTGTCACCATGAATGACATTTTCTGAGTCAGTAGTATATGCACCATGCTTTTGCGTTGGTGTTCATCTCCACCATGGGACAGGCCTACAAAAACCTATATGTTTCTTGTCAAAGACTCGCCCTTCGATCGCATATCATACCTTTGCAACCGACTCTCTATCACCTCACAAATTTCCCCATTAATAAGTTTAATGAATATATTATGGAAGAGAATGGTGAAAAAAAGTTATAATTGAATATGGATAAGGAGGAACCTTCATATGAAAGCTCTTAAAGTTTAAATTTTTCTTTTGTGGGATGAAGATAGAATAAATTTTAATTTCAAAGCATTGAGAGCCGCCGAGAGGATGATGAGTAGTTGAGAGAATGAAATCATGACTTCCAAAAGGATGATGAGCGGTTGAGCAAATAAAATTGTAACTGTCAAGAGAATGATGGTCGGTTGAGAGAATGAAACCAAGAAATTATGTAGCGGTTAATTGATCTCAAATGTACATGAAGGTTGGTTTTATTATGTGGTGATGAGTAGAAAAATAAAATATAAAAACAGTTTTCTCTGTAATGATAAATTTATAAAGACAAAGAGGAAGTTAAAAGGTAATTTTGTCATAAAACAGTTTTCTCTGTAATGATAAATTTATAAATCCAAAGAGGAAGTTAAAGGGTAATTTTTTCATTTAAGGATACATATCACATTCATTCGTTAATCATACACTAACACAACACACAAAACAAAATTCATCTTTCTTCCTTTATTTTTTTCTTAATTTTTTTATTATTCATTTCCAAACCCTAATTTTAATTTCCCCATTTTTTATCCAATTTTCCATTATTGTTTTGGATCTAGGTGCTCCCTCACTTCCTCCTTATATAAGAGTTTCCATTTCACTTTAAATCCAAATAAATTTTTTGTCCGCTTTTTTTAATATTCACACGTGTCAAAATATAAACGTGTATTTTTTGTTTAATTTTGATTTTAATATAAACTGTTTTTGTAAAAAACTTTGTGATATGATTTATCTCCTCTCTCTCTCTCTCTCTCTCTCTCTCTCTCTCTCTCTCTCACAATTTAAGAACATTAATAAAAAAATTATATAAAAGTATCAAATATATTAAATTTCATAGATATTTTTTATGTGATTAAATTAAATAGACATACTATCATTTTAATTTTCTGTTCTATTAATTAAACTTTGATTCACATTGATTGATGTTATAAGGATGCATTAATGGATACATTGCATATACTAAAATATGCATTTCAATTCCAGTAGGCCTAACATTATTTTTGACTTTTCCATTTGATTTCATTGAAATGATTTTTACACTATAATTGAAAATATTGAAAAATAAATATATGAAAAATGCAACCAAAGTTGGGGAAAAAATCTAAATTAAGTTGAAATATTATAAAGAAAAAAGAAAAGATAGAAAGTGACAACCCTACAATTCTTTAGTCATTATCTAGAAAGTATTCTCTTATCAAAAGTTTACAACACAACAACAATAACGTTGTTACTTCACTTTTGATTTTCCAAATGAGAAAATTGTCCTTTTATATGGAGAAAGGAAAGTAATATAAAACCAAACTCCAAAATTTTATTGAAACCTCACTCTGTTGTAACTTGTATTGTGGTTCCTAAAATACTCTTATATCACCATCAAACATAAAGCTACACCAAAATGCTTAAACTATAACTATATATATACTTTCACCAAACTCATTAAAAACTCTATATTTAGTATTTACCATCAGAAAAGAAAAACTAAACAAATAAAAGAGTTTGATTCAATAGCAGGTAAACGAAATATTCATATTTATAGCATTATGTTCACAACTAAATGTTAATCTTTACTGTCAAGAATAAAAAAGTTAATATAGATTTGGAAAAAAAATTATATGTGTAATTGCAAGAGAAAATATTGTGTTTAAGTTGAATAGAGAGACAAAATTTGACATATTTCAATTCAAGTTAGATGCTGTTTAGAAAATGGGAAGTGAGAAACACTCCAAATTCATCTTTGGGTCCATATTGAACCTTTATGATTTTTGGAATGAGAGAATCTTTGTTATTAACAACATCTATATACCAAAGATAAATTTGATTATGAATAACACAGTTTGTAAAAATGTAAAGAAATAATCTCCCATATGCAAGCTCCGGAATAGAAAAACCATTATCAAAACAGAGGTTAAAAATATTCTTATTATTAAAAGAAGAAATATAATCAAAATACAAATGAAATAAAAGAGACTACAGAATATGTAAAAGAAAATCTCACTGTCACCATGAATGACATTTTCTGAGTCAGTAGTATATGCACCATGCTTTTGCGTTGGTGTTCATCTCCACCATGGGACAGGCCTACAAAAACCTATATGTTTCTTGTCAAAGACTCGCCCTTCGATCGCATATCATACCTTTGCAACCGACTCTCTATCACCTCACAAATTTCCCCATTAATAAGTTTAATGAATATATTATGGAAGAGAATGGTGAAAAAAAGTTATAATTGAATATGGATAAGGAGGAACCTTCATATGAAAGCTCTTAAAGTTTAAATTTTTCTTTTGTGGGATGAAGATAGAATAAATTTTAATTTCAAAGCATTGAGAGCCGCCGAGAGGATGATGAGTAGTTGAGAGAATGAAATCATGACTTCCAAAAGGATGATGAGCGGTTGAGCAAATAAAATTGTAACTGTCAAGAGAATGATGGTCGGTTGAGAGAATGAAACCAAGAAATTATGTAGCGGTTAATTGATCTCAAATGTACATGAAGGTTGGTTTTATTATGTGGTGATGAGTAGAAAAATAAAATATAAAAACAGTTTTCTCTGTAATGATAAATTTATAAAGACAAAGAGGAAGTTAAAAGGTAATTTTGTCATAAAACAGTTTTCTCTGTAATGATAAATTTATAAATCCAAAGAGGAAGTTAAAGGGTAATTTTTTCATTTAAGGATACATATCACATTCATTCGTTAATCATACACTAACACAACACACAAAACAAAATTCATCTTTCTTCCTTTATTTTTTTCTTAATTTTTTTTATTATTCATTTCCAAACCCTAATTTTAATTTCCCCATTTTTTATCCAATTTTCCATTATTGTTTTGGATCTAGGTGCTCCCTCACTTCCTCCTTATATAAGAGTTTCCATTTCACTTTAAATCCAAATAAATTTTTTGTCCGCTTTTTTTAATATTCACACGTGTCAAAATATAAACGTGTATTTTTTGTTTAATTTTGATTTTAATATAAACTGTTTTTGTAAAAAACTTTGTGATATGATTTATCTCCTCTCTCTCTCTCTCTCTCTCTCTCTCTCCTTCACAATTTAAGAACATTAATAAAAAAATTATATAAAAGTATCAAATATATTAAATTTCATAGATATTTTTTATGTGATTAAATTAAATAGACATACTATCATTTTAATTTTCTGTTCTATTAATTAAACTTTGATTCACATTGATTGATCTTATAAGGATGCATTAATGGATACATTGCATATACTAAAATATGCATTTCAATTCCAGTAGGCCTAACATTATTTTTGACTTTTCCATTTGATTTCATTGAAATGATTTTTACACTATAATTGAAAATATTGAAAAATAAATATATGAAAAATGCAACCAAAGTTGGGGAAAAAATCTAAATTAAGTTGAAATATTATAAAGAAAAAAGAAAAGATAGAAAGTGACAACCCTACAATTCTTTAGTCATTATCTAGAAAGTATTCTCTTATCAAAAGTTTACAACACAACAACAATAACGTTGTTACTTCACTTTTGATTTTCCAAATGAGAAAATTGTCCTTTTATATGGAGAAAGGAAAGTAATATAAAACCAAACTCCAAAATTTTATTGAAACCTCACTCTGTTGTAACTTGTATTGTGGTTCCTAAAATACTCTTATATCACCATCAAACATAAAGCTACACCAAAATGCTTAAACTATAACTATATATATACTTTCACCAAACTCATTAAAAACTCTATATTTAGTATTTACCATCAGAAAAGAAAAACTAAACAAATAAAAGAGTTTGATTCAATAGCAGGTAAACGAAATATTCATATTTATAGCATTATGTTCACAACTAAATGTTAATCTTTACTGTCAAGAATAAAAAAGTTAATATAGATTTGGAAAAAAAATTTATATGTGTAATTGCAAGAGAAAATATTGTGTTTAAGTTGAATAGAGAGACAAAATTTGACATATTTCAATTCAAGTTAGATGCTGTTTAGAAAATGGGAAGTGAGAAACACTCCAAATTCATCTTTGGGTCCATATTGAACCTTTATGATTTTTGGAATGAGAGAATCTTTGTTATTAACAACATCTATATACCAAAGATAAATTTGATTATGAATAACACAGTTTGTAAAAATGTAAAGAAATAATCTCCCATATGCAAGCTCCGGAATAGAAAAACCATTATCAAAACAGAGGTTAAAAATATTCTTATTATTAAAAGAAGAAATATAATCAAAATACAAATGAAATAAAAGAGACTACAGAATATGTAAAAGAAAATCTCACTGTCACCATGAATGACATTTTCTGAGTCAGTAGTATATGCACCATGCTTTTGCGTTGGTGTTCATCTCCACCATGGGACAGGCCTACAAAAACCTATATGTTTCTTGTCAAAGACTCGCCCTTCGATCGCATATCATACCTTTGCAACCGACTCTCTATCACCTCACAAATTTCCCCATTAATAAGTTTAATGAATATATTATGGAAGAGAATGGTGAAAAAAAGTTATAATTGAATATGGATAAGGAGGAACCTTCATATGAAAGCTCTTAAAGTTTAAATTTTTCTTTTGTGGGATGAAGATAGAATAAATTTTAATTTCAAAGCATTGAGAGCCGCCGAGAGGATGATGAGTAGTTGAGAGAATGAAATCATGACTTCCAAAAGGATGATGAGCGGTTGAGCAAATAAAATTGTAACTGTCAAGAGAATGATGGTCGGTTGAGAGAATGAAACCAAGAAATTATGTAGCGGTTAATTGATCTCAAATGTACATGAAGGTTGGTTTTATTATGTGGTGATGAGTAGAAAAATAAAATATAAAAACAGTTTTCTCTGTAATGATAAATTTATAAAGACAAAGAGGAAGTTAAAAGGTAATTTTGTCATAAAACAGTTTTCTCTGTAATGATAAATTTATAAATCCAAAGAGGAAGTTAAAGGGTAATTTTTTCATTTAAGGATACATATCACATTCATTCGTTAATCATACACTAACACAACACACAAAACAAAATTCATCTTTCTTCCTTTATTTTTTTCTTAATTTTTTTTATTATTCATTTCCAAACCCTAATTTTAATTTCCCCATTTTTTATCCAATTTTCCATTATTGTTTTGGATCTAGGTGCTCCCTCACTTCCTCCTTATATAAGAGTTTCCATTTCACTTTAAATCCAAATAAATTTTTTGTCCGCTTTTTTTAATATTCACACGTGTCAAAATATAAACGTGTATTTTTTGTTTAATTTTGATTTTAATATAAACTGTTTTTGTAAAAAACTTTGTGATATGATTTATCTCCTCTCTCTCTCTCTCTCTCTCTCTCTCTCTCTCTCTCTCTCCTTCACAATTTAAGAACATTAATAAAAAAATTATATAAAAGTATCAAATATATTAAATTTCATAGATATTTTTTATGTGATTAAATTAAATAGACATACTATCATTTTAATTTTCTGTTCTATTAATTAAACTTTGATTCACATTGATTGATGTTATAAGGATGCATTAATGGATACATTGCATATACTAAAATATGCATTTCAATTCCAGTAGGCCTAACATTATTTTTGACTTTTCCATTTGATTTCATTGAAATGATTTTTACACTATAATTGAAAATATTGAAAAATAAATATATGAAAAATGCAACCAAAGTTGGGGAAAAAATCTAAATTAAGTTGAAATATTATAAAGAAAAAAGAAAAGATAGAAAGTGACAACCCTACAATTCTTTAGTCATTATCTAGAAAGTATTCTCTTATCAAAAGTTTACAACACAACAACAATAACGTTGTTACTTCACTTTTGATTTTCCAAATGAGAAAATTGTCCTTTTATATGGAGAAAGGAAAGTAATATAAAACAAACTCCAAAATTTTATTGAAACCTCACTCTGTTGTAACTTGTATTGTGGTTCCTAAAATACTCTTATATCACCATCAAACATAAAGCTACACCAAAATGCTTAAACTATAACTATATATATACTTTCACCAAACTCATTAAAAACTCTATATTTAGTATTTACCATCAGAAAAGAAAAACTAAACAAATAAAAGAGTTTGATTCAATAGCAGGTAAACGAAATATTCATATTTATAGCATTATGTTCACAACTAAATGTTAATCTTTACTGTCAAGAATAAAAAAGTTAATATAGATTTGGAAAAAAAATTATATGTGTAATTGCAAGAGAAAATATTGTGTTTAAGTTGAATAGAGAGACAAAATTTGACATATTTCAATTCAAGTTAGATGCTGTTTAGAAAATGGGAAGTGAGAAACACTCCAAATTCATCTTTGGGTCCATATTGAACCTTTATGATTTTTGGAATGAGAGAATCTTTGTTATTAACAACATCTATATACCAAAGATAAATTTGATTATGAATAACACAGTTTGTAAAAATGTAAAGAAATAATCTCCCATATGCAAGCTCCGGAATAGAAAAACCATTATCAAAACAGAGGTTAAAAATATTCTTATTATTAAAAGAAGAAATATAATCAAAATACAAATGAAATAAAAGAGACTACAGAATATGTAAAAGAAAATCTCACTGTCACCATGAATGACATTTTCTGAGTCAGTAGTATATGCACCATGCTTTTGCGTTGGTGTTCATCTCCACCATGGGACAGGCCTACAAAAACCTATATGTTTCTTGTCAAAGACTCGCCCTTCGATCGCATATCATACCTTTGCAACCGACTCTCTATCACCTCACAAATTTCCCCATTAATAAGTTTAATGAATATATTATGGAAGAGAATGGTGAAAAAAAGTTATAATTGAATATGGATAAGGAGGAACCTTCATATGAAAGCTCTTAAAGTTTAAATTTTTCTTTTGTGGGATGAAGATAGAATAAATTTTAATTTCAAAGCATTGAGAGCCGCCGAGAGGATGATGAGTAGTTGAGAGAATGAAATCATGACTTCCAAAAGGATGATGAGCGGTTGAGCAAATAAAATTGTAACTGTCAAGAGAATGATGGTCGGTTGAGAGAATGAAACCAAGAAATTATGTAGCGGTTAATTGATCTCAAATGTACATGAAGGTTGGTTTTATTATGTGGTGATGAGTAGAAAAATAAAATATAAAAACAGTTTTCTCTGTAATGATAAATTTATAAAGACAAAGAGGAAGTTAAAAGGTAATTTTGTCATAAAACAGTTTTCTCTGTAATGATAAATTTATAAATCCAAAGAGGAAGTTAAAGGGTAATTTTTTCATTTAAGGATACATATCACATTCATTCGTTAATCATACACTAACACAACACACAAAACAAAATTCATCTTTCTTCCTTTATTTTTTTCTTAATTTTTTTTATTATTCATTTCCAAACCCTAATTTTAATTTCCCCATTTTTTATCCAATTTTCCATTATTGTTTTGGATCTAGGTGCTCCCTCACTTCCTCCTTATATAAGAGTTTCCATTTCACTTTAAATCCAATAAATTTTTTGTCCGCTTTTTTTAATATTCACACGTGTCAAAATATAAACGTGTATTTTTTGTTTAATTTTGATTTTAATATAAACTGTTTTTGTAAAAAACTTTGTGATATGATTTATCTCCTCTCTCTCTCTCTCTCTCTCTCTCTCTCTCTCTCTTCACAATTTAAGAACATTAATAAAAAAATTATATAAAAGTATCAAATATATTAAATTTCATAGATATTTTTTATGTGATTAAATTAAATAGACATACTATCATTTTAATTTTCTGTTCTATTAATTAAACTTTGATTCACATTGATTGATGTTATAAGGATGCATTAATGGATACATTGCATATACTAAAATATGCATTTCAATTCCAGTAGGCCTAACATTATTTTTGACTTTTCCATTTGATTTCATTGAAATGATTTTTACACTATAATTGAAAATATTGAAAAATAAATATATGAAAAATGCAACCAAAGTTGGGGAAAAAATCTAAATTAAGTTGAAATATTATAAAGAAAAAAGAAAAGATAGAAAGTGACAACCCTACAATTCTTTAGTCATTATCTAGAAAGTATTCTCTTATCAAAAGTTTACAACACAACAACAATAACGTTGTTACTTCACTTTTGATTTTCCAAATGAGAAAATTGTCCTTTTATATGGAGAAAGGAAAGTAATATAAAACAAACTCCAAAATTTTATTGAAACCTCACTCTGTTGTAACTTGTATTGTGGTTCCTAAAATACTCTTATATCACCATCAAACATAAAGCTACACCAAAATGCTTAAACTATAACTATATATATACTTTCACCAAACTCATTAAAAACTCTATATTTAGTATTTACCATCAGAAAAGAAAAACTAAACAAATAAAAGAGTTTGATTCAATAGCAGGTAAACGAAATATTCATATTTATAGCATTATGTTCACAACTAAATGTTAATCTTTACTGTCAAGAATAAAAAAGTTAATATAGATTTGGAAAAAAAAATTATATGTGTAATTGCAAGAGAAAATATTGTGTTTAAGTTGAATAGAGAGACAAAATTTGACATATTTCAATTCAAGTTAGATGCTGTTTAGAAAATGGGAAGTGAGAAACACTCCAAATTCATCTTTGGGTCCATATTGAACCTTTATGATTTTTGGAATGAGAGAATCTTTGTTATTAACAACATCTATATACCAAAGATAAATTTGATTATGAATAACACAGTTTGTAAAAATGTAAAGAAATAATCTCCCATATGCAAGCTCCGGAATAGAAAAACCATTATCAAAACAGAGGTTAAAAATATTCTTATTATTAAAAGAAGAAATATAATCAAAATACAAATGAAATAAAAGAGACTACAGAATATGTAAAAGAAAATCTCACTGTCACCATGAATGACATTTTCTGAGTCAGTAGTATATGCACCATGCTTTTGCGTTGGTGTTCATCTCCACCATGGGACAGGCCTACAAAAACCTATATGTTTCTTGTCAAAGACTCGCCCTTCGATCGCATATCATACCTTTGCAACCGACTCTCTATCACCTTACAAATTTCCCCATTAATAAGTTTAATGAATATATTATGGAAGAGAATGGTGAAAAAAAGTTATAATTGAATATGGATAAGGAGGAACCTTCATATGAAAGCTCTTAAAGTTTAAATTTTTCTTTTGTGGGATGAAGATAGAATAAATTTTAATTTCAAAGCATTGAGAGCCGCCGAGAGGATGATGAGTAGTTGAGAGAATGAAATCATGACTTCCAAAAGGATGATGAGCGGTTGAGCAAATAAAATTGTAACTGTCAAGAGAATGATGGTCGGTTGAGAGAATGAAACCAAGAAATTATGTAGCGGTTAATTGATCTCAAATGTACATGAAGGTTGGTTTTATTATGTGGTGATGAGTAGAAAAATAAAATATAAAAACAGTTTTCTCTGTAATGATAAATTTATAAAGACAAAGAGGAAGTTAAAAGGTAATTTTGTCATAAAACAGTTTTCTCTGTAATGATAAATTTATAAATCCAAAGAGGAAGTTAAAGGGTAATTTTTTCATTTAAGGATACATATCACATTCATTCGTTAATCATACACTAACACAACACACAAAACAAAATTCATCTTTCTTCCTTTATTTTTTTCTTAATTTTTTTTATTATTCATTTCCAAACCCTAATTTTAATTTCCCCATTTTTTATCCAATTTTCCATTATTGTTTTGGATCTAGGTGCTCCCTCACTTCCTCCTTATATAAGAGTTTCCATTTCACTTTAAATCCAAATAAATTTTTTGTCCGCTTTTTTTAATATTCACACGTGTCAAAATATAAACGTGTATTTTTTGTTTAATTTTGATTTTAATATAAACTGTTTTTGTAAAAAACTTTGTGATATGATTTATCTCCTCTCTCTCTCTCTCTCTCTCTCTCTCTCTCTCACAATTTAAGAACATTAATAAAAAATTATATAAAAGTATCAAATATATTAAATTTCATAGATATTTTTTATGTGATTAAATTAAATAGACATACTATCATTTTAATTTTCTGTTCTATTAATTAAACTTTGATTCACATTGATTGATGTTATAAGGATGCATTAATGGATACATTGCATATACTAAAATATGCATTTCAATTCCAGTAGGCCTAACATTATTTTTGACTTTTCCATTTGATTTCATTGAAATGATTTTTACACTATAATTGAAAATATTGAAAAATAAATATATGAAAAATGCAACCAAAGTTGGGGAAAAAATCTAAATTAAGTTGAAATATTATAAAGAAAAAAGAAAAGATAGAAAGTGACAACCCTACAATTCTTTAGTCATTATCTAGAAAGTATTCTCTTATCAAAAGTTTACAACACAACAACAATAACGTTGTTACTTCACTTTTGATTTTCCAAATGAGAAAATTGTCCTTTTATATGGAGAAAGGAAAGTAATATAAAACAAACTCCAAAATTTTATTGAAACCTCACTCTGTTGTAACTTGTATTGTGGTTCCTAAAATACTCTTATATCACCATCAAACATAAAGCTACACCAAAATGCTTAAACTATAACTATATATATACTTTCACCAAACTCATTAAAAACTCTATATTTAGTATTTACCATCAGAAAAGAAAAACTAAACAAATAAAAGAGTTTGATTCAATAGCAGGTAAACGAAATATTCATATTTATAGCATTATGTTCACAACTAAATGTTAATCTTTACTGTCAAGAATAAAAAAGTTAATATAGATTTGGAAAAAAAATTATATGTGTAATTGCAAGAGAAAATATTGTGTTTAAGTTGAATAGAGAGACAAAATTTGACATATTTCAATTCAAGTTAGATGCTGTTTAGAAAATGGGAAGTGAGAAACACTCCAAATTCATCTTTGGGTCCATATTGAACCTTTATGATTTTTGGAATGAGAGAATCTTTGTTATTAACAACATCTATATACCAAAGATAAATTTGATTATGAATAACACAGTTTGTAAAAATGTAAAGAAATAATCTCCCATATGCAAGCTCCGGAATAGAAAAACCATTATCAAAACAGAGGTTAAAAATATTCTTATTATTAAAAGAAGAAATATAATCAAAATACAAATGAAATAAAAGAGACTACAGAATATGTAAAAGAAAATCTCACTGTCACCATGAATGACATTTTCTGAGTCAGTAGTATATGCACCATGCTTTTGCGTTGGTGTTCATCTCCACCATGGGACAGGCCTACAAAAACCTATATGTTTCTTGTCAAAGACTCGCCCTTCGATCGCATATCATACCTTTGCAACCGACTCTCTATCACCTTACAAATTTCCCCATTAATAAGTTTAATGAATATATTATGGAAGAGAATGGTGAAAAAAAGTTATAATTGAATATGGATAAGGAGGAACCTTCATATGAAAGCTCTTAAAGTTTAAATTTTTCTTTTGTGGGATGAAGATAGATAAAAATTTTAATTTCAAAGCATTGAGAGCCGCCGAGAGGATGATGAGTAGTTGAGAGAATGAAATCATGACTTCCAAAAGGATGATGAGCGGTTGAGCAAATAAAATTGTAACTGTCAAGAGAATGATGGTCGGTTGAGAGAATGAAACCAAGAAATTATGTAGCGGTTAATTGATCTCAAATGTACATGAAGGTTGGTTTTATTATGTGGTGATGAGTAGAAAAATAAAATATAAAAATAGTTTTCTCTATAATGATAAATTTATAAAGACAAAGAGGAAGTTAAAAGGTAATTTTGTCATAAAGGATAATTTTGTCATAAAACAGTTTTCTCTGTAATGATAAATTTATAAATCCAAACAGGAAGTTAAAGGGTAATTTTTTCATTTAAGGATACATATCACATTCATTCGTTAATCATACACTAACACAACACACAAAACAAAATTCATCTTTCTTCCTTTATTTTTTTCTTAATTTTTTTTATTATTCATTTCCAAACCCTAATTTTAATTTCCCCATTTTTTATCCAATTTTCCATTATTGTTTTGGATCTAGGTGCTCCCTCACTTCCTCCTTATATAAGAGTTTCCATTTCACTTTAAATCCAAATAAATTTTTTGTCCGCTTTTTTTAATATTCACACGTGTCAAAATATAAACGTGTATTTTTTGTTTAATTTTGATTTTAATATAAACTGTTTTTGTAAAAAACTTTGTGATATGATTTATCTCTCTCTCTCTCTCTCTCTCTCTCTCTCTCTCTCTCTCTCTCTCCTTCACAATTTAAGAACATTAATAAAAAAATTATATAAAAGTATCAAATATATTAAATTTCATAGATATTTTTTATGTGATTAAATTAAATAGACATACTATCATTTTAATTTTCTGTTCTATTAATTAAACTTTGATTCACATTGATTGATGTTATAAGGATGCATTAATGGATACATTGCATATACTAAAATATGCATTTCAATTCCAGTAGGCCTAACATTATTTTTGACTTTTCCATTTGATTTCATTGAAATGATTTTTACACTATAATTGAAAATATTGAAAAATAAATATATGAAAAATGCAACCAAAGTTGGGGAAAAAATCTAAATTAAGTTGAAATATTATAAAGAAAAAAGAAAAGATAGAAAGTGACAACCCTACAATTCTTTAGTCATTATCTAGAAAGTATTCTCTTATCAAAAGTTTACAACACAACAACAATAACGTTGTTACTTCACTTTTGATTTTCCAAATGAGAAAATTGTCCTTTTATATGGAGAAAGGAAAGTAATATAAAACCAAACTCCAAAATTTTATTGAAACCTCACTCTGTTGTAACTTGTATTGTGGTTCCTAAAATACTCTTATATCACCATCAAACATAAAGCTACACCAAAATGCTTAAACTATAACTATATATATACTTTCACCAAACTCATTAAAAACTCTATATTTAGTATTTACCATCAGAAAAGAAAAACTAAACAAATAAAAGAGTTTGATTCAATAGCAGGTAAACGAAATATTCATATTTATAGCATTATGTTCACAACTAAATGTTAATCTTTACTGTCAAGAATAAAAAAGTTAATATAGATTTGGAAAAAAAATTATATGTGTAATTGCAAGAGAAAATATTGTGTTTAAGTTGAATAGAGAGACAAAATTTGACATATTTCAATTCAAGTTAGATGCTGTTTAGAAAATGGGAAGTGAGAAACACTCCAAATTCATCTTTGGGTCCATATTGAACCTTTATGATTTTTGGAATGAGAGAATCTTTGTTATTAACAACATCTATATACCAAAGATAAATTTGATTATGAATAACACAGTTTGTAAAAATGTAAAGAAATAATCTCCCATATGCAAGCTCCGGAATAGAAAAACCATTATCAAAACAGAGGTTAAAAATATTCTTATTATTAAAGAAGAAATATAATCAAAATACAAATGAAATAAAAGAGACTACAGAATATGTAAAAGAAAATCTCACTGTCACCATGAATGACATTTTCTGAGTCAGTAGTATATGCACCATGCTTTTGCGTTGGTGTTCATCTCCACCATGGGACAGGCCTACAAAAACCTATATGTTTCTTGTCAAAGACTCGCCCTTCGATCGCATATCATACCTTTGCAACCGACTCTCTATCACCTTACAAATTTCCCCATTAATAAGTTTAATGAATATATTATGGAAGAGAATGGTGAAAAAAAGTTATAATTGAATATGGATAAGGAGGAACCTTCATATGAAAGCTCTTAAAGTTTAAATTTTTCTTTTGTGGGATGAAGATAGATAAAATTTTAATTTCAAAGCATTGAGAGCCGCCGAGAGGATGATGAGTAGTTGAGAGAATGAAATCATGACTTCCAAAAGGATGATGAGCGGTTGAGCAAATAAAATTGTAACTGTCAAGAGAATGATGGTCGGTTGAGAGAATGAAACCAAGAAATTATGTAGCGGTTAATTGATCTCAAATGTACATGAAGGTTGGTTTTATTATGTAATGATAAATTTATAAAGACAAAGAGGAAGTTAAAAGGTAATTTTGTCATAAAGGATAATTTTGTCATAAAACAGTTTTCTCTGTAATGATAAATTTATAAATCCAAACAGGAAGTTAAAGGGTAATTTTTTCATTTAAGGATACATATCACATTCATTCGTTAATCATACACTAACACAACACACAAAACAAAATTCATCTTTCTTCCTTTATTTTTTTCTTAATTTTTTTTATTATTCATTTCCAAACCCTAATTTTAATTTCCCCATTTTTTATCCAATTTTCCATTATTGTTTTGGATCTAGGTGCTCCCTCACTTCCTCCTTATATAAGAGTTTCCATTTCACTTTAAATCCAAATAAATTTTTTGTCCGCTTTTTTTAATATTCACACGTGTCAAAATATAAACGTGTATTTTTTGTTTAATTTTGATTTTAATATAAACTGTTTTTGTAAAAAACTTTGTGATATGATTTATCTCCTCTCTCTCTCTCTCTCTCTCTCTCTCTCTCTCTCTCTCTTCCTTCACAATTTAAGAACATTAATAAAAAAATTATATAAAAGTATCAAATATATTAAATTTCATAGATATTTTTTATGTGATTAAATTAAATAGACATACTATCATTTTAATTTTCTGTTCTATTAATTAAACTTTGATTCACATTGATTGATGTTATAAGGATGCATTAATGGATACATTGCATATACTAAAATATGCATTTCAATTCCAGTAGGCCTAACATTATTTTTGACTTTTCCATTTGATTTCATTGAAATGATTTTTACACTATAATTGAAAATATTGAAAAATAAATATATGAAAAATGCAACCAAAGTTGGGGAAAAAATCTAAATTAAGTTGAAATATTATAAAGAAAAAAGAAAAGATAGAAAGTGACAACCCTACAATTCTTTAGTCATTATCTAGAAAGTATTCTCTTATCAAAAGTTTACAACACAACAACAATAACGTTGTTACTTCACTTTTGATTTTCCAAATGAGAAAATTGTCCTTTTATATGGAGAAAGGAAAGTAATATAAAACCAAACTCCAAAATTTTATTGAAACCTCACTCTGTTGTAACTTGTATTGTGGTTCCTAAAATACTCTTATATCACCATCAAACATAAAGCTACACCAAAATGCTTAAACTATAACTATATATATACTTTCACCAAACTCATTAAAAACTCTATATTTAGTATTTACCATCAGAAAAGAAAAACTAAACAAATAAAAGAGTTTGATTCAATAGCAGGTAAACGAAATATTCATATTTATAGCATTATGTTCACAACTAAATGTTAATCTTTACTGTCAAGAATAAAAAAGTTAATATAGATTTGGAAAAAAAATTATATGTGTAATTGCAAGAGAAAATATTGTGTTTAAGTTGAATAGAGAGACAAAATTTGACATATTTCAATTCAAGTTAGATGCTGTTTAGAAAATGGGAAGTGAGAAACACTCCAAATTCATCTTTGGGTCCATATTGAACCTTTATGATTTTTGGAATGAGAGAATCTTTGTTATTAACAACATCTATATACCAAAGATAAATTTGATTATGAATAACACAGTTTGTAAAAATGTAAAGAAATAATCTCCCATATGCAAGCTCCGGAATAGAAAAACCATTATCAAAACAGAGGTTAAAAATATTCTTATTATTAAAAGAAGAAATATAATCAAAATACAAATGAAATAAAAGAGACTACAGAATATGTAAAAGAAAATCTCACTGTCACCATGAATGACATTTTCTGAGTCAGTAGTATATGCACCATGCTTTTGCGTTGGTGTTCATCTCCACCATGGGACAGGCCTACAAAACCCATATGTTTCTTGTCAAAGACTCGCCCTTCGATCGCATATCATACCTTTGCAACCGACTCTCTATCACCTTACAAATTTCCCCATTAATAAGTTTAATGAATATATTATGGAAGAGAATGGTGAAAAAAGTTATAATTGAATATGGATAAGGAGGAACCTTCATATGAAAGCTCTTAAAGTTTAAATTTTTCTTTTGTGGGATGAAGATAGATAAATTTTAATTTCAAAGCATTGAGAGCCGCCGAGAGGAAGATGAGTAGTTGAGAGAATGAAATCATGACTTCCAAAAGGATGATGAGCGGTTGAGCAAATAAAATTGTAACTGTCAAGAGAATGATGGTCGGTTGAGAGAATGAAACCAAGAAATTATGTAGCGGTTAATTGATCTCAAATGTACATGAAGGTTGGTTTTATTATGTGGTGATGAGTAGAAAAATAAAATATAAAAAACAGTTTTCTCTGTAATGATAAATTTATAAAGACAAAGAGAAGTTAAAGGTATTTTGTCATAAAGGATAATTTTGTCATAAAACAGTTTTCTCTGTAATGATAAATTTAAAAATCCAAACAGGAAGTTAAAGGGTAATTTTTTTCATTTAAGGATACATATCACATTCATTCGTTAATCATACACTAACACAACACACAAAACAAAATTCATCTTTCTTCCTTTATTTTTTTCTTAATTTTTTTTATTATTCATTTCCAAACCCTAATTTTAATTTCCCCATTTTTTATCCAATTTTCCATTATTGTTTTGGGTCTAGGTGCCCCCTCACTTCCTCCTTATATAAGAGGTTCCATTTCACTTTAAATCCAAATAAATTTTTTGTCCGCTTTTTTAATATTCACACGTGTCAAAATATAAACGTGTATTTTTTGTTTAATTTTGATTTTAATATAAACTGTTTTGTAAAAAACTTTGTGATATGATTTATCTCCTCTCTCTCTCTCTCTCTCTCTCTCTCTCTCTCATCATCACTCGTCTAACTCTCGCCCTCTCCTCCCTCTTCTCCCCCTCCTCCCTCTCCCCTCTCTCTCACTCTCTCTCTCTCTCTCTCTTCTTCACATTTAAGAACATTAATAAAAAAATTATATAAAAGTATCAAATATATTAAATTTCATAGATATTTTTTATGTGATTAAATTAAATAGACATACTATCATTTTATTTTCTGTTCTATTAATTAAACTTTGATTCACATTGATTGATGTTATAAGGATGCAGTAATGGATACATTGCATATACTAAAATATGCATTTCAATTCCAGTAGGCCTAACATTATTTTTGACTTTTCCATTTGATTTCATTGAAATGATTTTTACACTATAATTGAAAATATTGAAAAATAAATATATGAAAAATGCAACCAAAGTTGGGGAAAAAATCTAAATTAAGTTGAAATATTATAAAGAAAAAAGAAAAGATAGAAAGTGACAACCCTACAATTCTTTAGTCATTATCTAGAAAGTATTCTCTTATCAAAAGTTTACAACACAACAACAATAACGTTGTTACTTCACTTTTGATTTTCCAAATGAGAAAATTGTCCTTTTATATGGAGAAAGGAAAGTAAATAAAACCAAACTCCAAAATTTTTATTGAAACCTCACTCTGTTGTAACTTGTATTGTGGTTCCTAAAATACTCTTATATCACCATCAAACATAAAGCTACACCAAAATGCTTAAACTATAACTATATATATACTTTCACCAAACTCATTAAAAACTCTATATTTAGTATTTACCATCAGAAAAGAAAACTAAACAAATAAAGAGTTTGATTCAATAGCAGGTAAACGAAATATTCATATTTATAGCATTATGTTCACAACTAAATGTTAATCTTTACTGTCAAGAATAAAAAAGTTAATATAGATTTGGAAAAAAAAATTATATGTGTAATTGCAAGAGAAAATATTGTGTTTAAGTTGAATAGAGAGACAAAATTTGACATATTTCAATTCAAGTTAGATGCTGTTTAGAAAATGGGAAGTGAGAAACACTCCAAATTCATCTTTGGGTCCATATTGAACCTTTATGATTTTTGGAATGAGAGAATCTTTGTTATTAACAACATCTATATACCAAAGATAAATTTGATTATGAATAACACAGTTTGTAAAAATGTAAAGAAATAATCTCCCATATGCAAGCTCCGGAATAGAAAAACCATTATCAAAACAGAGGTTAAAAATATTCTTATTATTAAAAGAAGAAATATAATCAAATACAAATGAAATAAAAGAGACTACAGAATATGTAAAAGAAAATCTCACTGTCACCATGAATGACATTTTCTGAGTCAGTAGTATATGCACCATGCTTTTGCGTTGGTGTTCATCTCCACCATGGGACAGGCCTACAAAACCTATATGTTTCTTGTCAAAGACTCGCCCTTCGATCGCATATCATACCTTTGCAACCGACTCTCTATCACTTACAAATTTCCCCATTAATAAGTTTAATGAATATATTATGGAAGAGAATGGTGAAAAAAGTTATAATTGAATATGGATAAGGAGAAAACCTTCATATGAAAGCTCTTAAAGTTTAAATTTTTCTTTTGTGGGATGAAGATAGATAAAAATTTTAATTTCAAAGCATTGAGAGCCGCCGAGAGGATGATGAGTAGTTGAGAGAATGAAATCATGACTTCCAAAAGGATGATGAGCGGTTGAGCAAATAAAATTGTAACTGTCAAGAGAATGATGGTCGGTTGAGAGAATGAAACCAAGAATTATGTAGCGGTTAATTGATCTCAAATGTACATGAAGGTTGGTTTTATTATGTGGTGATGAGTAGAAAAATAAAATATAAAACAGTTTTCTCTGTAATGATAAATTTATAAAGACAAAGAGGAAGTTAAAGGTAATTTTGTCATAAAGGATAATTTTGTCATAAAACAGTTTTCTCTGTAATGATAAATTTATAAATCCAAACAGGAAGTTAAAGGTAATTTTTTCATTTAAGGATACATATCACATTCATTCGTTAATCATACACTAACACAACACACAAAACAAAATTCATCTTTCTTCCTTTATTTTTTTCTTAATTTTTTTTATTATTCATTTCCAAACCCTAATTTTAATTTCCCCATTTTTTATCCAATTTTCCATTATTGTTTTGGATCTAGGTGCTCCCTCACTTCCTCCTTATATAAGAGTTTCCATTTCACTTTAAATCCGAATAAATTTTTTGTCCGCTTTTTTTAATATTCACACGTGTCAAAATATAAACGTGTATTTTTTGTTTAATTTTGATTTTAATATAAACTGTTTTTGTAAAAACTTTGTGATATGATTTATCTCTCTCTCTCTCTCTCTCTCTCCTCTCTCAATTTAAACATTAATAAAAAAATTATATAAAAGTATCAATATATTAAATTTCATAGATATTTTTTATGTGATTAAATTAAATAGACATACTATCATTTTAATTTTCTGTTCTATTAATTAAACTTTGATTCACATTGATTGATGTTATAAGGATGCATTAATGGATACATTGCATATACTAAAATATGCATTTCAATTCCAGTAGGCCTAACATTATTTTTGACTTTTCCATTTGATTTCATTGAAATGATTTTTACACTATAATTGAAAATATTGAAAAATAAATATATGAAAATGCAACCAAAGTTGGGGAAAAAATCTAAATTAAGTTGAAATATTATAAAGAAAAAGAAAAGATAGAAAGTGACAACCCTACAATTCTTTAGTCATTATCTAGAAAGTATTCTCTTATCAAAAGTTTACAACACAACAACATAACGTTGTTACTTCACTTTTGATTTTCCAAATGAGAAAATTGTCCTTTTATATGGAGAAAAAAGTAATATAAAACCAAACTCCAAATTTTTATTGAAACCTCACTCTGTTGTAACTTGTATTGTGGTTCCTAAAATACTCTTATATCACCATCAAACATAAAGCTACACCAAAATGCTTAAACTATAACTATATATATACTTTCACCAAACTCATTAAAACTCTATATTTAGTATTTACCATCAGAAAAGAAAAACTAAACATAAAAGAGTTTGATTCAATAGCAGGTAAACGAAATATTCATATTTATAGCATTATGTTCACAACTAATGTTAATCTTTACTGTCAAGAATAAAAAAGTTCATATAGATTTGGAAAAAAAATTTATATGTGTAATTGCAAGAGAAAATATTGTGTTTAAGTTGAATAGAGAGACAAATTTGACATATTTCAATTCAAGTTAGATGCTGTTTAGAAAATGGGAAGTGAGAAACACTCCAAATTCATCTTTGGTCCATATTGAACCTTTATGATTTTTGGAATGAGAGAATCTTTGTTATTAACAACATCTATATACCAAAGATAAATTTGATTATGAATAACACAGTTTGTAAAAATGTAAAGAAATAATCTCCCATATGCAAGCTCCGGAATAGAAAAACCATTATCAAAACAGAGGTTAAAAATATTCTTATTATTAAAAGAAGAAATATAATCAAAATACAAATGAAATAAAAGAGACTACAGAATATGTAAAGAAAATCTCACTGTCACCATGAATGACATTTTCTGAGTCAGTAGTATATGCACCATGCTTTTGCGTTGGTGTTCATCTCCACCATGGGACAGGCCTACAAAACCTATATGTTTCTTGTCAAAGACTCGCCCTTCGATCGCATATCATACCTTTGCAACCGACTCTCTATCACCTTACAAATTTCCCCATTAATAAGTTTAATGAATATATTATGGAAGAGAATGTGAAAAAAGTTATAATTGAATATGGATAAGGAGGAACCTTCATATGAAAGCTCTTAAAGTTTAAATTTTTCTTTTTGTGGGATGAAGATAGATAAAATTTTAATTTCAAAGCATTGAGAGCCGCCGAGAGGATGATGAGTAGTTGAGAGAATGAAATCATGACTTCCAAAAGGATGATGAGCGTTGAGCAAATAAAATTGTAACTGTCAAGAGAATGATGGTCGGTTGAGAGAATGAAACCAAGAAATTATGTAGCGGTTAATTGATCTCAAATGTACATGAAGGTTGGTTTTATTATGTGGTGATGAGTAGAAAAATAAAATATAAAAAAGTTTTCTCTGTAATGATAATTTATAAAGACAAAGAGGAAGTTAAAGGTAATTTTGTCATAAAGGATAATTTTGTCATAAAAAGTTTTCTCTGTAATGATAAATTTATAAATCCAAACAGGAAGTTAAAGGGTAATTTTTTCATTTAAGGATACATATCACATTCATTCGTTAATCATACACTAACACAACACACAAAACAAAATTCATCTTTCTTCCTTTATTTTTTTCTTAATTTTTTTTATTATTCATTTCCAAACCCTAATTTTAATTTCCCCATTTTTTATCCAATTTTCCATTATTGTTTTGGATCTAGGTGCTCCCTCACTTCCTCCTTATATAAGAGTTTCCATTTCACTTTAAATCCGAATAAATTTTTTGTCCGCTTTTTTTAATATTCACACGTGTCAAAATATAACGTGTATTTTTTGTTTAATTTTGATTTTAATATAAACTGTTTTTGTAAAAACTTTGTGATATGATTTATCTCCTCTCTCTCTCTCTCTCTCTCTCTCTCTCTCTCTCTCTCTCTCTCCTTCCTTCACAATTTAAGAACATTAATAAAAAAATTATATAAAAGTATCAAATATATTAAATTTCATAGATATTTTTTTATGTGATTAAATTAAATAGACATACTATCATTTAATTTTCTGTTCTATTAATTAAACTTTGATTCACATTGATTGATGTTATAAGGATGCATTAATGGATACATTGCATATACTAAATATGCATTTCATTCCAGTAGCCTAACATTATTTTTGACTTTTCCATTTGATTTCATTGAAATGATTTTTACACTATAATTAAAATATTGAAAAATAATATATGAAAAATGCAACCAAAGTTGGGGAAAAAATCTAAATTAAGTTGAAATATTATAAAGAAAAAAGAAAGATAGAAAGTGACACCCCACAATTCTTTAGTCATTATAGAAAGTATTCTCTTATCAAAAGTTTACAACACACACAATACGTTGTTACTTACTTCACTTTTTGATTTTCCAAATGAGAAATTGTCCTTTTATATGGAG